>NC_053168.1:125549112-125567588 GCF_016835505.1 Polypterus senegalus
TATCAACAACAGTAAAGCTGAAAGAGCCCACCAACACAAGGATTCGGACCCCTTCCTGAAGCACTTGAGGTCCATCCCACTCTACTGATCATCCCTGAGGTGTTTGGAGTCCACTTGTGGTCGATTCAACTGACTGGGCTGACTAGGAAATCACATGCCTGTCTAACTCTGGGGGGCTCTGATCCATTTAGTCAAGAGAAAGTCCTCGGCCTTCGCCCCCTTGATCCCCCCCAAGCCCAATGGCCTCCGGCTCTAAGCACTTCCGGGGTCACCGTCAGTCCCTTAGAAACACTTCCAGGTGACGGCCTATGGAGTTGTCTTGTAAGAGCTCCCCCAAGTGCCACCTGCTGTCCCTGCAGCCTCATATTGTTGTATCAACACGCTTTACCAGGGTGCCGTGCCACGCCGTGCCCAACTGGGCTGAATCGCACAATCCACGTCTGTTAGCCCACCGGCCTCGGGTATGGCCACGATTAGCTCTGTGACCTTCAGCGGGATAAAGAAGAAGACTCAAGAAAGAAAGACTAGAAGGTTGGTTTTGATGTGTCCTGGCCACAACGTCACAACACCAGAGGAAATATGGAGACATTAACACCAGATCACCCTAGTCGCTTGTTCTGAGGAGATCTCAGCGCCCACAACACAGCAGGGTTGGACCCCCCACAAACGCACCCCTTTCAACCCCCGAACGGGTTACCTTTCACACAGTGTCTCTTGGCCATTTTACATCGTCTTGACTCGGCGATGGTCGGACAGGGTATTGTGTCTTTGGGGGGCTTCTTTACGATATGCCGGGTTCTCGTCTCCAAACCCCATTTAAAGCCACAGGTTTTGTTTCTCCTGCTGCACGTCCCCCATTCACTCCACGGGCCCACCTCACAGCCATCTGCAAGGGAGGAACATAAAGAGAAGAATCCAAATCAGAACCTCTTACAATTCATCTACAGACCAATGATCATTTTAAAAGTACCAAATGACAACGAATGCACGATAAGCGTGAGGACGGCCTGCTGAGAAACAATCTGGCAAAACGTATCATGAGGGCAGACGCCCTGAGGAAGGCAGTTGACGGGCGCTGTGCTGACCGCCCGCCACACGCGTCCCACCTCAGGATATCTTCACTCACTTTACTTTGCCTTGAAATCCCCAGTTGTGTTCCCCTCTCAGATTATGTTGGTATCGGGGTAGCCAATGACTGAGCTGTTACTGGGCGGGGCTGACATGAGGGGAGGGGCGGGTCTTCGATTCAAACGCTCGTCCTCCACGGTGCACGTCACACGGCCATGATTGGCAGGATTTTCCAGAAAGGCATTATTGAACAATAGTTTAGCAATACATCAATACAAATAATAATTCCTTACACTCATTCCTCGAATGCCATTTCAACCGCCACTAATGTGTAGTGCCCACCGGGCACTCAACACACATTTGCTGTTAGGTAATATTAAAAAGATACAAAGAACAGCCGTACGGCTTGTCACCTAAAGGATTTCTCACTCCTACGTTTCTCCGAATGGCGGTAGACACAGGAGACCAAATTCCTTACCCACACATTCCATGCTTTCTTCCCAAGGTGCGAAGCCCTCCGGACATTCCTCAAAGCAGCGGCCTTTGTGCAAGTAAAAGCCCGATCTGCACTTGGTGCAAAAGTCTTTGCTGAAACACGAGTCACAGTTTTCTATTCTGCATCCTGTAAGTAAGAAGAACAACATGTCAGGGTTGGATTCTCCATAAAGAGTCCTTAAGTCAGCCATTCCAAGGAGGGCGGGTCCCGATCCCGATCCCAGCTGCCTGCCCACCCCTGCCCATCTGGGAGTTTCTTTGGCTTTTCTGAAATGGATTCTCTAGAAGCTCCAGACGCCAGGTGTCATCCCGGGTGTTAATGCTGCCAACACCAGTAGGGGGCCTATGACGTCACATTGTCTCAGTCGCTCTGCCCCCAAAACTTCCACCCCATGACATTAGTCACCTGACCAAGGAAGTTCATGTCACTCTGGACCCAACCTGCTAGATGAATGGACATCTCGGCCTTCTCACCTTTGACCCGTCCGCACTCTCACTTAATGTTTGGACATTAAACGGGGTCACCCGCTGCTCCCCCAAACCATCTATTGTTCTTTTCATTTTCACAGGATGGAAGGCCATCTAAAGACACCCACCATATACAGTAGTCGTGCATCGATAATAACCAACTCTGAACTTGAACCAAGTGTTGGATTGGCACCGATACCAGCTTTCACACCAAGGCTGCCCATAGACACACGTGTGCCTCTCTGCTGCGCTTTGCCTCCGAGTGTCCAACACGTTAACACAAATACGCAGGTTCAAAGGATGGTGTGATTGGGGGTCCCCTGTGTGTCTGCTCACACTAATAGATGACTCGCTGTCAGGTTCTTGAAGCCAAGCGAAATTAGCTGGACCTATGCCCTTTAACTGGTACTATTTCTGAATTGGTATAACACACAATACTTACTACTTGTACCTAAATTATTGACATGAACCGCTGTGTATTAATATTTCATGACCATCAAGAAGGTACCTATCATGAAAAAAATCATAAAAAAAAAACAACAAAACTGGACCAAATTGTAGTAAGAGGTGGGCACCGTGGTGACACATCCCATCAGGATGCCAGCCTCCATGAGGTCACTAACAAAGCCTCTGATCTTTTCTTCTAACACCGTTAAGGGCAAACAAACCAAGCCAGTGGTGATGCTGAGGGTTACTCCTTATTGACGGCCCACCATCAAGGTGGAGAAGACGGCCATCGATCTCCTACTTCATCACTCTGGGATTTACTCCCACATCCCTGAAGACACCCAGGTCAGCTTAAATGGCAGCTCCAATTAAAGGAGGCCATGTGATGGACTTGCACCCTGTCCACCGTTGGTCTCTGGTCTGAACATGAGAATGGAAGAAATCTGACAAACGAGAGGAGACCATGCAGTCCATCTGTCTCTCGTTTGTTTAGCTAATCTCTAAGCAGTATGTGGTCCAGATCCTCCTTAAAGGTCCTCATCGTTTCTGCTTCATCTCCATGGCTCGGTAGTTTGTTTCAGAGTCCTACCACCCTTTGCACAAGGCGGTGCTTCCTGACTTCAGTCGTAAATGCTCTGCCACTGATTCACCATTAAGTTAAAAGAATTCTGCTGGATCGGCTTTATCGATGCCTTGGAGGACTTTGAAGACCGCGATGAGGTCCCCACATGGTCTCCTCTGCTTGAGCCTAAGCAGGTTTAATTCGCAGAGTCTGTCACAGTAGGACTTGCCCTTAAGTCCTGCGATGGACCTCGTTGCTCCCCTCTGTTATGTTGTTCTTGTGTCGTGGGGCCCGAAGCTGGATCCAGTACTCCCCAGGTGGTCTCACCAGTGCCTTACATAGTATAAGCACGACGTCCCTTGTTTTTTAGTCAAGTTTTTATGATACAACTTAACATTTGCTTTGCCTTTCTGAGGTTCTGTGCACTGCTTAGATGATGACAGCGTCGTGTCACCATGAACCCCTAAATGCCCTGCAGCTCAGAGTCTCCCATCTTGTGACATGAGTGACTTTCCCTCTTTGCACTTCTCTACTTGAAATTGCATTCTCCAAGTGTTTGTCCGGGTCTTGTCCTGCTGCCTCCCCAGAGGGCCCAAGCACAGACCCCATTGATGATGTCCCCCCCATTCTCCAACTTGAGTTCCAGTTCAGTCGGCCACCTCTGATGCCTGCTGCTTCTCCTAACTGTTAACATGGACTACCAGGGCACTGGCCAGTCACACCTTTAACAGAACCAGTGACCCGCTGTCTCGCTCTGGCGCTGCCTTTCTGTGCCCGTGCGTGTTTACCTGCTGCCCGTGTAATACCTGCAATCAAAGATTTTAAAAAGGAAAATCCTAAGGCGAAGCACTTGAGATGAAACACATCAGGTCTAATGTCGTAATTACAGGCCGGACGGGCTCGGCCATCGCCCTGGAATGTCTCGTTTGACTTGATTTAGAGCGGCCCTCGCTTACACTCAGCGCTACAAGCGCGTTGTCCTGGCATCATCATCCTGGCATGTGGCTGATTCGGCCACAGCACACGGGCGACAGACATGCAGGTAGAGCAGCGGAAAGTTTCAAATTCCATTCCAGCACACGTGACAGCAGAAACAGAGGCGCGACCGCCAGCCTCGAATGTCAACAGACGGCCAGGCCGGCGTTACAACAAATCAGACAGCAGCATAACATCCCTGCCTGTCCCTCTAATTTGCGAGTGAAGTCATGGCAGAACACACGCTATCCCCCTCCACTTTCATCATCCAGGCCTCAAAGGCGCTCGACGCATCTCGTCCGCTAATTATAACGTTCGAGCCTAATGGCCGTGTTTTACTAGCCAGCATTCCAAAAGCACAAACAAGCCCCCCTTTGATCACCTGATTAGGGCTCATTACCAGCCGCTGCCATTTTGTAAGGAAAGCCGTCACCCGCATTTGGGCCTGGGCGGCCCGCAGAAGGACGGCGGTGCCGATAAGCAAGTGTGATACGCAGTGGCACTGAGGGTCTCGATTCTGTTTGAAATTTCAGCCTAAACGGCCAAACATTTCCGCTTGTCAGGATTCGGGGCCCGGACACCTCGTAAATCAAATCCATAATTTCAAAGCAGCTGCTCGTTCCTTGAAGGGCTTTCTCTTGTTTTTTTCTTACCTTATTTTTGCTCTAACCTGTCATCACCTTCAGGCCTTCAGTGAAGTCACCATCTGTTGTTCATTTCAAGCATCAACTTGCTGGGGTCCCGTCGTTATTTACAACCCCAGTGAATCTTTGTGTTTTGAACGGGCCAGCGAGGGCAGATTGAACACATTAAGCATCCCAGTTCTAAAATGGCTAAAAGTGGAACATTTTAATTACCTCAAGAAGAAACAGAGGGGAGTGACGCAGCAGCACCTGGGCCTTTCACAGATGCGGGGCACCGTGGAGCGGGCAACCCAGGCTGGGCGAGGCCCGTTAGGTAATTAGAGGCTACGTGTCGCCCATTTCATGTAATTAGACTGGCGGCTTGACAGATCTGAGGCCATTAAAAGACAAGCCCCTGGTGTCCTCGTGGACCCTTAGGACTGACAAACGGAAGGATGCCCATAAGGGGGCTCACATGACCATAAGAAAAGTGCAATATCATCAAGTGGGCAAAGTGGCACAGCATGCCACCGAGGGTCTCTGAGATGGACTGGCATCCTGAAGGGATCACTGGGCTTCTTCAGTGGGCCACTTTGACTTTGCCTTTTCTCAGAGGACTGTTGGCCCAACAGAAGCTTTATTTCGACATTCAACATTTTCTAAATGGTTGTAGCTTGGCACACCTCACCTTAGTTTGCTTTTTATTACCCATCAGTCCATTTTCTGTGCTTTATCTGAGTGCAGTTTAAGCAAAGATGCCCAGACGTCCCTTTACCCTTCCACCTCCTCTGGGGGGATTCTGTGTTCCCAGGCCCGCCAAAACATATAATCTCTCCACAGTGTCCAAGGTCTGCCCTGAGCTCTCGTCCTGGTTGGACATGTCATTACCCTTCCACGTGGACACGTCCAGGAGGCATCTTAATCAGACCACCTCAACCGTGGAGGAGCAGCGACTCGTCTTTGAGATCCTTCTGATGTCCGCATCCCTCTCTGTATCTCTAAGGCCGAGTCCAGAAAGCCTGTGAAGGTGTCCATGATCCAGTCCTTTTGGTCACTACTCAAAGGCTGTGGCCATAAATGAGCACAAGAACGTAGATCGACTTGTAAAACGAGACCACCACAACCAGCCAGTACAACGTCTGTCAATTTCCCACTCCCTTCTTCCCTCACTCGTGAACAAGACCACGAGATATTTAAACTCCTCCACTTGACTCAGCCCCTCATCCCCAACCCAGAGAGGGCAACCACAACCTCAGCCTTGGAGGTGCTGATCCTCTTCCTAGCCGCTCTGCTCCACTCTACTCTGGCCTGCAGGACTTCCATTTATTTAATTGGGCATCACGGGGAGGATAAACATCTGGAAAATAGGCCTGTCTTTACATCAGAAGTATGAAATCCATGTATGTGGAGCGTTATGGGTGAGAGCAGAGCTGCCTTACAGCTCCTGTGTTCACATCGTAGCCTGGCCTTCGTCTGTGTCGGGTTTGCACGTTCACCTCGATTTTGTTCTGGTACTCCAGTTTTCTACTTCATCCCACAGAAATGGCCTCCCAGTTGGCTTATGACTCTCATTCTGTGCTGCCCAAGTGGTGCCCCATCCTGGGATGGTCTCTGTCTGGTGGGCTGAGTTCCAGATGTCTGTGAGAGAAACAAGACTTCAGATGGACTTCCAGTGCACACTGAAGGCACCACATTGAGCTCCTCATACAAAGCCTTCTTCTCAGATACACGACATGGATGGGCTTCATTCATTCCCTCATGCTGGCCATTAAATACATGCTGTGCGTTCATAAAGACTTCAGAGCCCTTGACTTTCTGCACACTTTATGGTGCTGTGGATTTCATTTTGCCCATCCATCTACACTTGACAATCAACCAGGACAACGTGGTGCCGAAAGGACATCCAACGTAGCAAACGTCAAAACCTGCAAGGACTCAGAGCCCCCATATTGTGCTCCGGTGGGTGCCTCCTGCTTGCTTTAACTCTCAGTGAGATTTGTCGAGAGCTTGACTGGAGCCCACCACATGGTGACTCGTCCCCAGATTCATCCCCAGCTGCTCGGCAGCGCCATCACACTGTTGGCTCTTATACCATTGGGCGATTGCTTTGGTCGATGTGTAGGACTTTGTTAACATTTCTTTGTTAAAACGTCTCATGTAAATTCATCTTATTATTATCACACCAGAAGATCTCCATAGATGATTCATTTAAATCAGTTTTTATGCTAAGTGTCATTCCTTTATTTATTTGTTTATTTACTCTCTTATTTTTATGAAAAAGATCTTACAAGGTGTCACCACGGGCCTTGCGACCCCAGGAAGGCATCCTTAGATGCAAAGCGAGACTCCCACGATGACGTGGCAGCAAATCCCATCAATACAAAGCAAGAAATCAACATGTGGAAGACCAAATGGGCAGAAGACCCTCGAAGTAAAGTAAAGTAAAGTCACTAAAGACGGAGTCCAGAAGGTCACGTGGCGGTGCGTGCGTTTGTCGAAGTTGTCAGCGTCTAACCGGTTCTCTGCCGTGATCATCTCGTGAATCCGGTTTCGGAACCTGCACTGCGAGGCCCGCCGTATCCCTGTAGCTCAACACGAGTTCAGTCCCGCGCAGTACATTGATATTCAGCCCCGCAGGCCTGGTCGCGTTTGAAATGTTGCGCTATTGTGCTTTGAAGGTGGTCTTTAGGTAATCAAAACCCCAAGGCCTGTAAACACATCAGCGACAATATTGGTGTTTTAGCCGCTTTGATCAGTTCCTTGGCTAAGAGCGCCCTGCCAGCATTCCTAAACTATAGATTTCAAATCAAATTTCATTTACATGCACACGCCTTCCCAGGGTCCCGTCGACTGAAAGGGGACGGAGGGCTGCCAAGCGCTAACATGAGCTAATACTTAGGCGCTAGAGAGGCCAATATGTTTCTCGACTGTGGTTTGGAAAGCCAACAGAAAAACAATGAACAAATTATTTCATCGATGCCCTGAATGAGGTCAGCCTCAAGAGCAATTTGGCATCTCGGAGCAGAAGTGATGCAGAAAGAATCGGCCCTCGCTCTCGGAAAGGTGGCTGGAGATTCAGCCGCATCAGATGGCAGGTCCTTTCTCTGCAGAGACGGCGGCCGCCGCAGCCCAGAGCTCCGTGTCTCATTCATTCCTGCTGGTGGTCTCACTGCGTTTACAGATGAACCCCGGTGGCTTGGGTTCGACACCTCAACACAGCAGCAAGCAGAGGGTTTAAATGGGAGAGTTTCCTTTTGGGCTCCCTGGATTGCTTGCCAGGGTTTGAGGGGATGTTCTCCCAGATGAAAAGAAACGGCAAATAAAAGGCAAAATGGACCAGGAGATGAAGGAGAAAAATGAACATCGGAAAACGGAGAAGGCAAAAGCCAGAAAGTCCAAAGAGATCCGATCAACAAAACTCTCGATGTGTTGTCAAAAAATGCCAGGCCGACGTTCAAAACATTTGTGACGCGAGCGATCAGGTGAAGTCAGGGGGGCCACAGAAGTCACTCGGATATAAACACAACACACAAAAGACTAGCAAAGGACAAAACCCCCGCTGGATATTATGGGGGACACCCCAAAACAACAACGCCATACCAGTGGAAACCGCAAAACGTTTCGTATGTCACGTCACGTCACGTTAGGCCTTTTTCTAACACGCTCAATTTCTGCAAAAATGCATCATTTGAAAAACGAGCAAACTCACTTCCCTCACCCTCATGGAAATCCATCCAGTGTCCAAATCCTCCGTCTGCCACTCCTGACCTCAGCCTGAGGCTTCCCTTCGCAGCGCTGGACCACCGCCTTACGAGGCAACGACTTCTACGGGTCCACCCTGGAGACACGAGGGGCTTTGAGCGTGAAGGGCTGAAAAGTGTGGGGAGCCCAGCTGGTAAATATCACTCTGCACTCGCCATAGCGACGCGTCCCACCGTGAACGAGAAGGACAAAAGGAGTCATTGGGGATGAGGGAACAAAGAATGGCCAGTGGGGAAAACCGAGAAGAGCGACAGGAACAAAGCAGACGGATAAGAGGTGAGAATGATGGCACAACGGCAATGAAAAGACTTCTAGGACAATCCTTATTATTATTTTATTATTATTATTATTATTTTATTATTACTGTATATGAGGCCGATGTCTTTATCCAAGGCGACTTAACAGGTCAGGGTACATTGCAAGTGTGTACTTTTTAGCACAGTCGCCCAGCAGGAGTTCAGCTGGCAACCTTCGACTTTAAGTTCGAGCAACTTCACCGCACTGGCAGTCAATGTATTCATATTCAAGTAAAAAGGGGGTCCCGGTATGCCAGAACAGGATGGCACAGGGCAACGGACAGGGTGGCATTACAGGATACCCCTACACTCGGCCATACTCAGCCAGGAAGACTAACTGTCCAAAAGTCAGCGGACCCCCATCCAAAAGATCGAGCCATGCAATCTCCATTGGCCAACAGTGGGCCATATGGACTTTAAACATGGCACTGCCATATGATGTCACTTCGGCTACGAGTCACTTTGTGAATTTTCTGCTCCAGTCCACTGCAAGTGCTGTTATTGGGAAATGGAAGCACTGAGGGGCAACAACAGGACTTTTCTACTTTTTGACTCCAATTAAAGACCACCTATTGGCATACAAGGGTTAGGGTTAGGGTTAGGGTTAGCTAACAGCATCATGCACAGGGCAGGAACTGTCCTGGGACAGAAAGCCCCACACACATCACACTCACTTCACAATGGGCCAGTTTAGATGTTTGGGCTGTAGGGGTACCCATGTGGGCACACAGAGAACATGCAGATGCCACACAGACACTCAGATCTCTGAAGCTGTGAGTGAAAGTCTGGCCTGCTCCAACACACACAATAAAGAGTAAAAATACCAAAGACAAAAAACAAAAACTGCACAGTCCAGTCAGCAGACACCACCTGGATGGAGTGATACCCTCTGGTGTTGGTCTTTTGTGCCACCCTTGTGATCTAATAAACACTCATAGAATCGGCCAGATGTGCCAGTGTCTGCGGCTGGCAGGCTTTCCAGATGGCTCTCGTTTCTCTATATGAATGAAACAGCTGATTAGGACGCCACGGGGTTAAAGAGAAGTGGCATCACGTTGTTTTCTGTGCCAGCCCTTAGCCCCAGTCTAATACAGATGATGATGCTAAGTGATCCATCCATCTTAGCTGGCACCATAGCTGGGCCGAGGCCTCTAGCCCCCTAGTCCAGGTCCAAAACAAATGGCAAGGCTTGAGCCTATGAGGGCTGAAAGGACTAGGGCATCGTCATAGTTGTGCCAGCCTAAATCCAAAGCCCAGTACGCCATCGTGGACTCCTCGTCGGCCCCTACGGAGCCCCGGGCCGCCTCTGCCTAATGCACACACCCGTCCCGTCTGCACACACAGACACATGGCATTAGCTTGAAGAGTCGAGTTACAAATAAAACAATGGCATTCATGCTGAACCGTTCGCTCAACCGGTGTCGGCCCTCGAAGACACAAGGAGCATTGATTAGTGCGCGCTGTGGAATCTCAGACTTTTCCAGCGAGTTCTAGTCTCGTACAGCCGTGAAATGTATCCGCGTAGCTTTGGTTACAGGCTTTGGCAGGGGAGCCCACAGTGGCTTGCAAAGCCCCACAGGATTCAGCACGTATGTACCAAACTGACAGAAGACATATGGCCTCGCGGATGCTCGTCTATCGTCGGTCTGCCGCTGCGATGTCCGCCCCGACAGGCCGCTCGTTTGCCGTCGACCCAAACCGTGGAAGCAGCGCGGCTTGTCTGTGTGGCCCGAGTCTGCAGATGATTAAATAAGAGGGCTGACGGGAAGGCACCGGCTTCGCTAAACTCCACAAGACCTTCGCCACGGGTCCTCCGATCCCACCAGTGTGGAAGTGGTAAGGACAGCCCTCGGTTTGAGGGGCTGCTTTTAATTAAGCGAGAAGATTTACGACAGCAAACAAGAAACAGAAGATAGCAGATTATACTGCGGTGAAGTGGTGGTCCTCTGAACCTTCCAAAAAGGTCACCTGAAAACGGGACTCACTTGTAAGGAAGAACAAGCCATTAAGAGAGTCAACTCATACAGCTGTGCCCACGCAATAAAGACCCCCGACAATTCTAACAGGCCAGCGCTGCTCCGGGTGGGCTGTGATCCAGACTGGCGATCCCTCTCAGCCATCTTCATCCTGTGAAGCGTTGAATGACCGCCGAACGCGATTGTGTTGTCGTGACATGTGCTCATCATGGCAGCAGCACAGCGCCCCCTGGCGTCCCTCCTTACATGCAACAAAATCACAAGGGAGGGAGGAAGCAAGGACCAGATATGCTTGTCTCCAGACCTCTGCTGTATCTCCAGGTCCCAGCTCCTTAGTCACTAGTAAAGAGTGCCCCTTTAATGCCGTCATCTCACTTGTGGGGCACAGGGGTATCAGGCCAGGGCTTCCTCCCAGTGGTGGACCCTGGTGCCCCATCAGCCCTAAGGGCGCCACATCTCACATCCAGTAGAGACCCTCTGCTGCCTCCTAGTGGCCTGGTGGGCTTGCAGTGGCCTCATAGCTTGCTGCTCCACACTGCCCCTAGTGGTGTCCATCCTGAGCTGCACTAACATCTTTTATTTGTGTTAATTGTAAATCACAATTCTTCTCATAGCTTACACGTAAATGCTTTTCAAATGTCCTTTTTGTCCATTTTGGATTCGTTGATTGTCATTATTTATGTTGGTATTGTTTTTTGCTTTCATTATTTGTCTAATTAAATATTTTATGTCAATTTTATTATTACTATTATCATTTAGTTCCAAATCACACACATCCAAAAAGTGCGTCCAAAAATACTCCACTAGAGGTGGAAATCCCATCCAAAACCCCAGTTAGACACAAAAAGGGCTTCACAAAATCTTTATAAAATAAGTAAGATTTGTCCAAAGAAATAAAGCAATCCAATACAACCAAACGTCTCAATACGAAACCCCAGGAAGAGCCGAACGGCACCCAGTAAAGGCAAAGCACACGGAATTCACAGGAAGCACACGAGCTCACCAACTCACAGCGGTCCACCAGGGACTGTGCAAGACCCTCCAGATTCAGAGGGCGGTGGGCTCTCAGTGACTGGCAGCTGGCCCTGCCTACTGGGATTACCCACGAGGCACTTGGAACATAAGAGAGGCGGCTGGGAGACACGGACACGAGCAAAAGAGACGGAGAACGTGAAGCTGAAGCCCAGCCGTCTGACCTCGTCTGCCAGTGTACAGCATTGGTCATCTGTGGCATTTATTTTATAATGAACTCTTTTTGTAAATCTCAATTCTACTGTACATGCAAACGTGAGATTAAAAACATTTCTCAGCCACTACTACAAACGTCATGGAGTAAGCAACATATAAGAAATATCAGTTTGGAGTGAAGTATAGGAGGCCTATAAAGACAAGGCAGGTCTGGGCCTGAACCCTCAAAAGGGAGAGGAAACCATTAAAACCCCTGGCCCAAATTAACAAAACAGATAATATTTCAAAAGACCTCCCTAAAGTCAAAAAGGGCAACCCATCAAAATAACAACATAATAAATTCAAGAATAAAGAATATACAGTAGAGGGGAAAAGTGACCCTGTGCCAAATACTAAACACGCCAAAAAAAGAGTAACTCATTAACAGCAAAAGCAACTCTACAGAAACCACAAGAGGAAGACAAGAAGAAAAGCAGAAGTCAAGAAGCACAAATGAACAACAAAAATGCACAAGAAATGTGAACAACAAGCATGTAGATGAACAAAAACCGCAGCCAAACCCACCGGCGGTATCGCTGTTGTGTATTGCTGTGCTTTATTGCTGCCTTTGCTGCCTTTGAGTGATTACCTGCCATATTTTTATATTTGTTTCTTGGTGGGCGGAGCCCCAGGAGGTCGGGCCACCATGACATCACCACCCCTGACTCTGGCCTCTGGCTATTTAAGTTGGCTGAGAAGGCTCAGGAGCAGGAGATCATTCATTTATTCATTCACTGTAGAGTTCTGTGAGTTTGGTTGTTTCTCTTTGGATTTGCTGTTTATGATTTTGGTGAAATTCCTGCCTGTTTCTTCTGGATTCAGGTTTCTAGATTGTCTTTTAGGACTTGTTTGTTTTCAATTGCGTTTTGTCTTTTTTCTGCTTTTTTGAGAATAATTTTATATCTTTGCTAATAAATCTTTGATTTGAAAAGATCCTTTATTGCCCCTTTTCTTCCTAAGCTGGGGTTTGACAGTTATCGTCCCTTTTGAGGGGCTTTTTGATAGATTTCTGGACATTTGCTGATGTTCTGCTAGCCTCCCATTTTTTGGGGCCTGCTCCAGCTAAAGCCAGCAGGTAGTATTTAGGGCCTGCCTGAGTTTAGGTGAGCCTATTTTGGGCAGGTTCATGAAGATCCTGGCCTGCTTCTTGGCATTGCGAAGACTCCAAAAACAATTCAATGTTTAATTACATTATTAGATTAAGAGCTAACAAAAGATTAACGAGCATAAATAACAAAGAACCCACAAAAGGAAGGAAGGAAATGGCACAGAAAACAAAGGAAATGTGAAACAAAACCCAAGGGCGGGTCTCAGGCAGGGCCAGGACCGGGCTGGCGCTATGCACTGCGTGCATTAAAGGTGTGTGCCAACATGAGCACAAAGGGGAAAGGTTGGGAATCGGCCCGGCTAATGAGAAGTGGGCGCATGCCAGCATGGGTTAAGGTGCCAACTCCAAACCCAACACGTCTGCCAAGACACAATTTGGAATAAATAATGGCAGCATCGGGAAACATAAAGCAAAGACTTTGACTTTATGAATGGCTTCATGCTTAGCAAGCGCCTTTCCACTCCGAACTGCTCATTACGTTATGTTCCCACTCGAGGCTGTAAGAAGTCTCATTTGGCAGGTGTGTTCAATATATATATATATATATTTATATATATATATATATATATATATATGTATTAATATATACACAATATAGAAATGACGTCAGCTCTGCTGTGCAATCACAGAATCACTCGGAGTCACACACCGTCGTCGATACGTCCCAAACGTTTACACCCCAAATCAGGCTCCAAGATGTCCCCCTAATGTCTTCATTACTTCTCATGCCGGGGCTCAAGGTGTGACAGAGTGCTGCATCCTGATTGGACGGAGAGAAACTACTGGCTTGTGTCAGCCTGTACTTTTAAAAAGGGCCACGTGGTCCCATTTACTCCACCAGGTGTCATGTGCTGCCATCTATTGGCCAGGAGTTGTTTGAGCTCCAGTCAGACCCGACAGTGAAGGTACCTGCTGTGTCCTATTATATGATAGATAGATAGATAGATAGATAGATAGATAGATAGATAGATAGATAGATAGATAGATAGATAGATAGATAGAGTGAAAGGCACTATATAATGATAGATAGATAGATAGATAGATAGATAGATAGATAGATAGATAGATAGATAGATAGATAGATATGGAAGGCACTATATAATAGATAGATAGATAGATAGATAGATAGATAGATAGATAGATAGATAGATAGATAGATAGATAGATAGATAGATAGATAGAAAGGCACTATATAATGGATAGCAGGTACATATCATAACATTGTGTCACAGAGCACTCCAGCACTAAAGCTGACCCTCACTTGATAAACCCACAGCTTGGTGCCCGTGTTGCCATGCCTATGCTCACTTCTCGCTATAATCCGATGACCCCTGGTCTAATGTACAGCAAACCCTGGTGAATTCATGGCCATCACTTTTCTATCTGAATGGTCAGCTCTTCGTGTTGGAGTGCCAGGCTCGTTAGTTGTGCCTGGCATTCTCTGCCAGGATGACTTACAAATCGATAATCAGAGTCGAGGACTTTGGCGTAGTCGACTGGGTATTTTATTTTTTCCGTGTCAAGCTGAGTTCTTTCCACTGGTGTAGAGAACCCGGGCTCTGTGAGGATGAGCTGCACATGCGATGATGATGATGATGATGGTTGAGTGTAAAATGTGAAATCACAGCAACATAAAAAGCAGCGAGCAGCGCAGGTCAGAGAGAGTTTGGCTTCTGAATTCACCAGCACATCAAAGTGAAGTCTACCAGTAAGTTTAATACAACGTGACACCCTAAGGTTGCGATCCAAAGGTTTTTTTGTCTTTTTATCGTCTCCTCTACTGGACGTTAGCGAGTGACTAATAAGAAAATTCACTTTTTAGCTTTTATACCACTTTGGAAATTTGCATTCCAAGAGAGTGGAAGGAAAATCTGGTTTTGTTTTGAGAGCAGCTGAGAGCTCCTGTGAACTTTTTCCTTCTGTTTCATTTTACGGCTCGTCTGAGGCCTGGAATAATGAAGGCGTGTTTCTCCAGAACATTACAAAATCGATGAACCACTGCCACCACTTTTATTGTATAATAATATTTTAGAGTTGGCTTTGGTTCAAATGTAAATTGGGCTTTTCTCCCCTAACTATTCTGACTTCATTTCATAAACACCTCATCTTAACTTTCGCCATTTTCATGGCGAGCCTTTGGGCACCTGCCGCTGCTGCTGCTGCACATTTCATTTTCCTTTTGGGGGCTTAAAAGCCAAAATTTCCAGAAAGTCGGGTGGCGTCAAGCCGCTCCGCTCTTCTCTTAGCTTACCGATGTTCAGGATAAGTGGAGGGCTGCAAGGATGTGAGAGGGTCACATTGGTGCCCTGGCACCTCTGCATGTACACAGTGGGCCAGCTCATCACACACCCAGAGTGTGCCCACTAATGCCAAGACTTTATCTCTGCCTCAGGTTGGTGGTTCAGTTCCAACTACTGTAGATCTCTGTGCCCCACCTCTCATAGATCAGTGCCATCTGACAATAACACACCCACCTGACCCAAACCAGGCAAAACTAGGAACTGGCACACAAAAAGCCCCTGTGCCCGGTCATCAAACCCGGTATGGATGTGGTGATGGTGCACTGCTACAAGTACCTGGGGGTCCACAACAGGGAGAGGGTGGAGTGGTCTCATGACACAGAGAAATGTGAGAGGAAAGAGCAGAGAATAGTCCTTTCTCTTTAATGTGGCTGATGACGTCCTCTACCCATTCTATAACTTTGTGATGGCCAGCATGGTGTTCTCAGCTGGTCACACCACTTCAAGAGCGGCCCACCTAATAAACAAGCTGACTAAGGGGGCTCTCTGGACCTGCTGGAGGTCGTGGTGGAGCCGATGGCCATTATGAACAAAGCTACACTTCCTCTCTCAAGGTGGGATGTGATCTGAAGGAGGAGGGTGTGGTCCCCCACCAGTGACACATGCATGTGCTAAACTAGGTGGCACCCTGGCACATCATTGTAATTTGCCACTTTGGCTTTGTACTACTTTTGCTCTGAAAGTAAACGTAGCTTTGAAATAACATGAAATATTTGTAACTTCAAGACCATGCACATGCCCACCCAATGGGTGGTCTACCTTTGCCATTGGTACACGCGTTAGGCCCCAGAGGTGGCGCACACACACACACACACACACAAAGGAAAACCAAAAAAAGTCTTACTTGAGCATCTGTTCATATCTGGCGCTCGCAGATCAAAATACCCCGCTGGGCAGGCGTGCAGACATTCTCCATATTGTCTCATTCCCTCCCGCCGAAGGAAGAAGAACAGCTTTGGCTGGCAGTTGAGGCATCCATTGTCTTTGGAACAAACGGAGCAGCCTTTGCATATTGGGTATTGCCCATAACTAGCTGCAAAAAAAGACAAAATGTCAGAGTTAGCACATGAGAGGCTGAAGTGATGACTTTAAATTCACGCACTCTACGCTTTCACCTTTAACCCTAAGCCTAACCCTACCCCTAAAATTCATTTTGCATGCGATTTCCCAACTGGGAAGCACAGATTGCACTATAATGGGGCTTTTAGGTTGTTTGGGGTGGTAAGGAAAGAATTCTGCTCCCTGAGGCTTATTCCGCTTTGCCCTCCTAACGTCGCCCTGATCTTTCACCACCCCTTCCTTCACCCTGCTTTCTGCCCGTCACTGCTTGCATTGGTCCGCCTGCCATTTTGTGCCTCAATAAAGTTCTCGGCCCCCGGAGTCGCCTCCCATGACGTGTAGGCAGGCGGTCTGTGGCACCCTGAGACATGAGTTCAGGTTTTCCTGCTAGTATGAAGCCCACTTTGCAGATTCTAATGACAATCATAATCCTAAAGATGCATCGTAGACAGAAATGACGTGCACTTTATTGCAGCAGGGCACCTCGGCGGCTGAAAGCAACAGGAAACAGGAAGGGCCAGTTGCCAGGCAACGAGCGGGAGGATGTGCGTGATGGAGTGCTTTGGTGCGTCTTCGTGTGATAAATCGACGGTCAGGTCCCACTCCACTCCGCGCCGGTGATGAGACTGGGAGCCACAGAACTGACCGGCGTGCGGATCACACGGCTGACGAGCGGGTCAGGCTGAAGGAGGCCACGTTCTTCGCTTTTCAGTGAGTTTTGTGTTTGTAAATTCACACGTGAAGTGAAGTTTAGCATCAAACTCAGCTCATCACTAACAGTTTACTTTGACTTTTAATTCAATTTATCAAATGGTTTTGGCTCTCCCGCCCGTCCCTAAGCTCTGGACAAATCTGAAACATGGACCCTTAGGTACAAAGTCTTTCATTCCTCAAGGAAGGCCACAGCTCTACTGTCTTTAGGGATAATTGGCTGCGTGTGAAACATTTGTGTGACATTTACTCATAACCTGCTTCCTTCAGGGCAGCCCGCGTCCTGCTCAAGGTTGTAATGCGTGTTGGCATCCACACCGCTAATTTCCCTTTAAACACTTTGATCTCAGCATAACATTCGCTAACTCGCTTAAGCCAAATCGGGGTCACGGGGCAGAGAGTTTATCCCAGCGGCGTGGCACTGGCTGCAAGGCGAGAGCCAAACCTGGATTAGGTGCCAGTCCACAGCATTTAGAGTCACCGAGCAGCCTACTGGGGACAAGCCCCCGGTCCAGAGGTGGCACCACCGGGACTGAGAGCTGTGAGGAGACATCGAAGGAGGTGAACCTGTTCAGTGCAAGCAGCCAAAGTTTAAGAGTTGACACGACTGACGTGTTTAAAATTACAAAGTCCAGGTGGACCGAGATGGGGACTTCAGAAGAACACGGGGACACAGTTGGAAACTTAAGGGTACAATCTGCAGGAACCTTCTTGACGTAAAAAACCGCAGACGTGTGCAACATGTGACCAAGCAGTGGGGTGGGCAGTGGGACCTTAGGGACCCTCAAATCTCACCCCAGCATTTGTTCGCATTATCTACAAGTAGCTTGTTGGGCTGAAGGGCCTGTTCTCGTCACAATTGTTGCGATGTCCTCAAGTGAAAGGAGGAATGGAGCAGTTGGAGATAGACCCTCGCAGAGAGGGGGTGTACCCGCCAAGGCCACACGGATTCCAATTCAGGACGCTGGGGCCGCCGGCCATGTCTGCCCTTTAAGTTCTTGCCTGCTTTTCCATTTCATCTCATCGGTCAAACCACCAAACCCAAACTCTTCTTTAGACTCGCGTGTCCTTCCTGTAAAATGAAGACCTGACGTTCACCAAGCACCAGAGGTGGGCCTACTAAGCAGAGAGGGGGCCGTGCAGTGTGGACACTCGCTGTACCGTACCAGACGTCTAGACAAAGATCAAAGAATGGTCGGGACCCCACAATAAAAAATGGCTTCAAAACGCATCAACAAAAGGAAAATGGCAGGATCTTCAGCCCACAGATTCTGGGGCTTTTCAGGGAGCTGCTCTGTTCAGAATTATGGGGCGGAGCTAAATGACCCCACTGGGCAGTTTCTCAGTGCTGCGGGGAGAGGAGGAGGCGCACGTGTTAGCGAGACGCCCCCTCTGGTGC
>NC_053168.1:125568088-125659657 GCF_016835505.1 Polypterus senegalus
ATTATGGTCTTTGAGTGCCGTGACCCAAACGGTCTCCCTGAGTGCAGTTCATGTTACTGAAGAGCACAAAAAGCAGAAGCAATGTGAACTCGCTCCAACATCTCCGAGACCCAGACAAGCACCAGCACCGGCAGGAGCTGCAATTGATCCCTTTTCATATGACGTTTCCACCATCTTTGTCAAGTCCTCTTGAGGGCGGTGAAATGAAACATTCCCTTTCCTTATTAGATGGGCTGCTGCCAGTCAAACGTCTAGCCCCGCCTAACCTACTGAAAATTACACCTCTAGCCCCGCCTAACTCATTCACACTCAGACAGTTAGCTCCACCTAGTCCGCTGTCACTCAAATATTTAGATCCGCCTAACCAATGGACACTCAAACAGTTAGCTCCGCCTATTCCACTGTCACTCCCCACCCAACATGAAGAGTTTGCAGACCTCCTTCTGCCTTCCTGCCAGAAACCTCAACATTTCCCCCCAAACCCAGCAAATGGGCATTGGGTGGTAACAAAATTATCTGTTTATAAAATTAGATTTTCGGAACCTCCCTACATTTTAGATTTTCTGACTTTAAGCCCTTTTATCAGGTTAACTAGGTGGTCTCACCCCTACCCCAGACCCTCATATTTCACATCTATCATCTGTCCACATGACATTTTGGTGTGTCTGTCAGCGTTCCTTACAGTTTTTCTGTTCTCTGTGAAAGGTACCATATAAAATGACCAGCCTCCTGCAAATGCCATCTTTCCCTGAGAGAGACCCTCGGAGTCCGTCCCTATTGGCCGTTCACTTTCACACTTTTATCCACCTCTCCATGTCTGTGGCTTATTTTATTCCAGATATCACATTGTTAGCTCTCCCTCATTTCTCATTTTCGTTTGATTTAATGCAAGCACACTCAGTGCCACTGGCATCACACGCCACATCGCTAGATCTGCCTAATTTACTTTTTTCCATTATGTGTGGACAAAAACACATTATGAACTAATTAAAAGGAAGTAGAAACGCAAAAACAAATCCTGTGATGTTCTCTGGAAATTCATTAAGAAGTTGTTGATAATATTTTAAGGCATCGAAATGCAATAAGAAGTTCATTAAAATTCACAGCCCTTTAATTACAATGGCCATTGCCTTCTTCCATTTTGGTTCAGTTTATGCATCTGTAATGCCTTCCGCTTCTTACGTTCCCACCACACTACATTCTCTGAACAATTAAATGGTTGACATTTTAAAAATCTTTTTTGAATGCATCAAGCAAATCATCAGGCTGAGAGTGGAGCATTTTGTAGAAAAATATTCAAATGGTCTTTCAAACTTGTCTTTAACACTTTGAGAGGGTCAGCACTTCAAATGGAGGTGGGCAGCTCTGACCATCACTTAGGAGCGGCTCATGAAAAGAGAGTCTGGAATGAGATGTGAGACCACCAGACGACGCTCATCAGCAGACCTGAGAAGGAGCAGAGACCCTCATGAGGGTCTTCATATGAGTAGGTGCTGACCCACTGACTACTCTGTAGATGAGCATCAATCAATCTATCTATCTATCTATCTATCTATCTATCTATCTATCTATCTATCTATCTATCATTATATAGTGCCTTTCTATCTATCTATCTATCTATCTATTTATCTATCTATCTATCTATCTATCTATTATATAGTGCCTTTCATATCTATCTATCTATCTATCTATCTATCTATCTATCTATCTATCTATCTATCATTTATCTATCTATCTATCTATCTATCTATCATTATATAGTGCCTTTCTATCTATCTATCTATCTATCTATTTATCTATCTATCTATCTATCTATCTATCTATCTATCTATCATTATATAGTGCCTTTCTATCTATCTATCTATCTATCTATCTATCTATCTATCTATCTATCTATCTATCTATCATTATATAGTGCCTTTCTATCTATCTATCTATCTATCTATCTATCTATCTATCTATCTATCTATCTATCTATCTATCATATTCATACAGTGCCTAACATTTTTATTCGTCCATTGTTGTGTAGTATCCCAGCAGCTTTTGCCTTCAGTGTAACTCAGCTTCCATTTTCGAAGTCGTCCTTCCAGGTCCAGAAAGAGCAGATTGGGAGATCACAGCGAGGGGTGGACGCCTGAAGTGCTGTGCAGAGGTTCATTATCTGAAGGTGACAAGTGTTAGTATAAAAATAAACAACTGACAACAAGTCACCGGCTGAGATGCGCCCGAGTGTCTCACTTCATTACAGATGTGAGTTAACAAAGACGAGCTGCCAGAAAGCCATGTAAACACTGCAGGCCTGGAGAGAGGTGACCAGCAGGACCTGACTACAGAGAAGCTGCAGTGTGTGGGTGGGCCCCGGTGGTCTTCATGAATTTCCCTTTCAGCTCTTCCATTCACCTGGCCTGAGTGACAGGGCATCCCCAGGAGCGCAGACCCTCGTGTTTGCCGAATGTCAGGCCGGACTGTCCCTGGGCACCTCATTACCACTTCAGCCAGCAGGTCGATAGTTTCATCTGAGGTGCCATAGATTACCTGGAGTTTGTTGTGCATATATATATATATATATATATATATATATATATATATATATATATATATATATATATATTTATTATTTTTTTTTTGGTTTCCATTTTTCTTTCAGTTTGCCATTCTTATTTATTTACATTTGTTTTTTTTTTTTGTGGCAGGGGCTCCTTCCTTGAAAATCACTGGGGCTTTCCTCCAATCACTGAGCCCAACTCATTATTCTGCACTTAATAATTCAAATGTGATGCAAATACTCCAAACACATGGGTTCATCCTGCCACCTAGTGGTGATGGAAAGCAAAGCAACCAGTGAGCTATTTAAATACACTGAAGATTTAATAAGAATCTTTCCCTTTCTTTATATAGCTGCTTCTCTGTGCTCGAAACGCTGAACAATTTAACATTTTAAGCAAAGGCCGACACCCGCCATGTATCTAATTTTAGCAAAGCTTAATTCATAGAAATGAGCTGAGTGGCCTAAAGATGAAGCAGACGGGCTGCTTTACTCATCAGCCCACCGACCCGTAATGTCCACCAGTCGCCTGTAGAATGAGCTCACACACCAGGCTTTCTTCACCGCCTCGTCATCTGTGAGCCTCTCTAGCTAAAGTGCTCAGAACCATTAGCTCTTTTAGCTCAGCCTGCATTAAAGATATTAAAGTCATTTTTCAAGACGGAGCAGCAGCAGACAGCTTGTTCAAAGGATGAGGATCTTTAGATGAAGCCGACGAATGATTTGTCCAGGCGGAGGGATTTAGACTCACAAAATTAATAGGACGTTTCATTTTGGCACCGAGAACAAGAACGTCCTCATTATTGTGAAGGACATCTCGGTGACAGAGGAGAGGAGCGATTATGACAGAAATGAGAAGCTGCTTAAACTCCTGCTGCATTGACCCTGAACGTAATCTGGGCTTCGATTTGGATGAAGGGGCGTTATACACTGGCAACACTTCGAGGGCTCCTCTTAACAGACGCGTTTAATATATAGTGCCTTTCACATATCTATCTATCTAGCTATCTATCTATCTATCATTATATAGTGCCTTTCTATCTATCTATCTATCTATCTATCTATCTATCTATCTATCTATCTATCTATCTATCTATCTATCTATCTAGCGGATGCCAGCCGTTACTTTAAAGTGAGTTCTCCATCAAGGACATGGGGACACAGTTTGGACTTTTCCAATCTGAATTTGGCTCCATGATTAGACCGTTAGAATGACCAGGGAGTTTGGTGGACAGCAGCTCTAGTCGAGGGCTGGTTGGTCCGTGATGCGGCTCATCCATTGTCAACTCCAAACATGTGACCCTCCTGTCCTTTAAATTGTGTCACTGGTGGCCAAGCCATGTTCTTCTTTTTCATTGGTCCACATTTGAAGTCATTTTTCTTTATCTCAAGTAAACAATCCATGTTAGATTAGCTGGCGGCTCTCAGTTCAAGCAAGTGGTGTCCCGTCTGAGGTGGGCGCCTGCTTTGTCATGGAGGTTCTTGTGAGCCCCCCCTGTACTAAACACCATTCAGACTCTTAAACTGCTTATGCTGGATTTCCTGGGCTGCACTCCAACAGACGCCGTGCTCATCTGCAGCACCTTTTATTAAATTAAGGGATTTTTAAAACACCCCCTGCTGTGCAATGGCACGTACTTTGCATCTGGATTTTTAATTCTGTCTTTAGTTGAGCTTAAGAATGAACTTGTCAGTTTAAATTTTAAACTGCTCATGAGGTTATAAAGTATAATGTTAGAATCTTATAAAAAAAAAAAAATTAACAAAAAAAAAAACACACAGATGGCCTCACACTTGCATTTCAGGGTGGCACAGCCATGAGTGCTGCCAGCTTACACCTCCTGGGATTTGGGTTCAAGGGCTTGTCACAGTCCACATGATGCTGAGACAATGGAGTGAAGCAGCAGTGCCAAGGGAGACGTCTGTTGATTACTGAGCCCCTTTAGACTGCCACAGCGTAGACTGACAGGCAGTCAGCACAAAGACAAAGCAAAGTGCAAATGGCGCTTGTCTGTCTACCACACCCATGAGACATGACGTGCAAAGAGGGCATTAGCTGTGTAAAGGGTGCCAGTGAGTCTCAGAGCACATAACACATAGATGACACCTTAAAATATCTAAATAAAACCACAAAAGACATTCAATGTAAAAATAAAACAAATACAATTTTAACTTTGAACTTCCATCAACATTATGTGGTAGAAGACACCCAGAGCAGTCATTAAGTCGCTTCACCCAGTCTTTGTCTCCATGTGCTTTCAAAAATGAGGACTTCACTTTCAGTCTTATTGTGCCCACCATAAGAATGCTGCAATCCACTTTAAGAAAATCATAAGTGTCTGTGTGTTCTCTCGATTATGTCGCTGTCATCCCAACAGATGGTGCATCACAAACATTCACACTGCTCGTGTGAATCCCATGGCAAGTGGCACATAACAGAGACATGTGCATTGCATTCATCATTCCAACAGATGGCGCATCACAAACATTAACATTGTTCTGGTGAATTCCATAACAAATGACATAAAATAGAGACATATGTACTGCATTTGTCATCCCAAAAGATGGCACGTAACAAACATTTGTAGTAATAAAATACATTGTATTCGTCATTCCAACAGATGGTGCATCACAAACACAGACCCCAACTCTCTCTTCTGTTTCTTTTTCCAGTTTCTTTGTGGTGGCGGCCTGCGCCACCACCACCTACTCAAAGCATCCTGATGCACCAACATTGATGGACTGAAAGCCAGAAGTCTACGTGACCATCATCATCAGGTCCTTCCATGAAAACCCTAAATACAAAGAGGACTGTTTCATTTATGTTAGGTAGATTGCCCAGAGGGGACTGGGTGGTCTCTTGGTCTGGAACCCCTACAGATTTTATTTTTTTTCTCCAGCTTTTGGAGTTTTTTTTGTTTTTTTCTGTCCACCCTGGCCATCGGACCTCACTTATTCTATGTTAATTAATGTTGACTTATGTTTATTTTTTATTGTGTCTTCTATTTTTCTGTTCATTTTGTAAAGCACTTTGAGCTACATTTTTTTGTATGAATACAGTATGTGCTATATAAAGAAATGTTGATTGATTGATTGAAACATTAACACTGCTTTGATGAATTCCATACCAAATGACATAAAACAGAGACATATGTACTGCATTCATCATTCCAACAGATGGCGCATCACAAACATTAACACTGCTGTGGTGAATCCCAAATCTAACAAAGACACACACGCACTACATGGTGGACTGCAAACATCATCAGTTTGGATTTCAAGCAGACTTGGCCGTGTAACACAGCTAGCATTGAAATATCCCTCAAAGTATATAATGTGTTATAAACAGCATTGAACGATGTAATAATGTCCAGAATGAGAGGAACAGCAGGCAATGTATATAAAAATGTATATGCAGTATACATGTTGTCACACACGTGCGAATAGGGGGACGTTGTGTGGACCAAGTAAAGGTAATTCCACGCCAGGCCAGGGGGTTCATTAAACCTTCTCCTGCTATCTCTACAGACCAGCCGCGGGAAAACCTGTCTGAATCAAGAACGTCACTTCCGGTCCCAGCTCCCAGGCTGATGTCAGAGAAATGTCACTTCCGGTCAACCTCCATCACGTCCAGTTAACTTACATCACTTCCTGTCTAACCGTTTAAAACCGCCATCTTTTTCAACCTTCAGCAGGTCTGTGTTGGACTCTCCACAATCAACTACTCAGTTTTATGAAAAACCAAACCTTTGCAGCTAGGAATATTATACGGGTGGCTGCCCCAAACCTTTTTATGTGTGTCGAGTCCTTTTACCATCCTTTTTACAATGTAAATATGTATTGTCGGGAACATTTTACAGGTTTGTGCTGGATGAATACAGGGAAGGGATTAAGTGTGACATCTAACTTCTGTTCCTTATAGTGGAAGAAGAGAAACAAATGGAGGAGCACTGAGGTCAGATCTGCTTCATGTGAGGAACTGTCCCCCCTGGTCTGACTGATATTTAAATCAATGAGTCACCGGAAGTCAGCTGCCATTCACAGGCCATCCTCTAAGCACAATGGATCTCCCCACCTTAGAACATTGCATTGCTGAAATGGCAGATGCCAATCGTTTCTTCTTTAGCGCCATTCTGCTTGTTTTTCATCCTTTGGACCTCGTTCTCCTCTTTATGGTCTCACTCGCCGGTGGGCACACACCCAGACCAATGGAGTTTAGCAGAGGTGATGTCCCACGTGCTAGCTGGAATGCCGTCTATTTCGGCTTACTTAAATGTTGCTGCTGACCATGAGCCTCCTTTCATGGCCACAGTTTTAGTCATCTTCTAATGGCTGCTTCCACTATGGTGATGCTCCGTGTCACAAAGAAAAATGATTTCATGAACATGACAATGACAATGACAAGGAGTTCATGATCTGGACCTGAATCCAGCCTCCCTGGTATCAATGGCGTGGTCCTGTATTATGCTGATCCACAGGTGACACTGTTGTGTAAAATGTAGTCAAAAACCCAAAGGGACCCCCAGGCTCTAAAATAGTCGATGGTCTCCTCCTGTCCAAGTGGGATATGTGAGCGAAAATGAATTGAGATCGGACCAAGGGAGTGGAATGGCATAATGAACAACTCCACCCATATTGAACTTTACATGTTAGATAGTAAAAATGGAGATAGAAAGAGGGGGGGTCAAAGATTTGGGGGTCCAAGATGGAAAAAAATTCCCATTTTAATAAAGTGATGATGCCTTGTGAGAGCCTGGGGGTCTTCATCAGACTAAGCGACGTGGGTTCCAATTGTAAACTACGAACTGTTAATTGGACAAATGGGACTGAGCAGGTCCAAGGATGAGTGGATGGATGGTAAGGTGCTTCTTCATATCCTCCAGGGTGTTCCTAAGAAATGCTAAACACAATAACCCGTGTAAACGCTGGCACCTTTCATCAGACGGAGGGCTGTTAACCCGCCGCCATCAAATTAATTGTCATTTAACGAGGCTCGTAGAAACCATAAACTCCATCTGAGTTTCTCAAGGCTGGTGGGCGTTTAAGAGGCTTCTTCATCCTCAGAAACTTGTAATTCCTGCATATTGGTGACAATTCCAAAAAGCCGCAGCCACAATCGTTTAACAAATTCTAAAAGGATAAAGATTGGGGATTACGTTTTCTCATCTCATCTTCAGCACACAACGTGCAGGAAGGAAGGACTTGCTTGTAATACTCTGAAGGAAACGGCAGAGCACCCTTTGAAGTGGCCACGGGCCGATGATTGCTGAGCCAGGGGTTCCGAATCACGGAGTGGCACGGCTCTGACGGATCTCGCGTCCCTCCCAATGTGCTCTACTGGATTATTCTGGAAGGGCAGGATTATTCTTTAGAGCAGGAGAGCCATTGGTTTAAATGCGTATGGTACTTATGTCACATATATGACTTTGCGATGTCCTGAGCGTGGAGGAGACGTAGTCTCTTATTACACTCAAAGAGCCAGTTCAGCGCTGAAGTGTCACAGACGAGGTGGTCTTCAGCCGGCAGGGCACTCCGTGCGCTCCATACAGCGTTGGGCCAGTAGAGGAACAGAAAGTGTCACTTAAATGTCATTTTCAATGCAAGAGGTTATTGGCGTCTCTAGGGTTGGGGTCACCCAGGCCAGATTAAGACCCCCTCAGGCCTCTTGGTGACTTGGTCACCTTAGAGCTACGGGTAAACTGAGAGTCAGGGCAGGCCTGACATTTTGCACGTCATCAGCCGAGTCCTTTGTGTGCCTCCATCAGATTCATCAGGTGTGATGAAGGTCAGAATGCTGGAGCTGAGGTGCGTTCAGCTGTTAGTAGAAGGACGTGACATTAAGTGCTGGCCTGTGTCACGCTGCCGCTTAGGTGGACACAGTGGACCTGATGCCTCATTGCTCCAGCACTCTGGGTTCATTGCTCAACCCTGGACATTCTCACAGTGCCTCTGGGTGGTTTCATCCTGTTTCCTCCTCTGGCACAGCATGTCGGGGGTCCGTGGCGATGGAAGGTTTTATGTACAGTGTGACGCGGCTTTAGTTACATGCTGGAGGAAAGCCTTGTGGCCACGGAGTGTTTAATGGGGATATTTGTGAGTGCAATCAGCAGAGCCATCCCTCATTGACGCTCCGTGGGCCATTAAGGAAAGCACCTACACTCACAGGGATTATAGGGGGTCTGCGTAGGAAGGAAAGGGGGATAACGAGTAAGTAAAACACATCGATGTGGAAGAGAGCAACAGAGAGAGGAGGAGGAGGAGGTTAGGAGCTTACGCTAAAACAGAGCATTGCTGCACCCACCACATGACAACAGCAGACAGAGGGGGCTGGAGACCACCAAGGTAACTCCATTTACTGGCGACACACGCAAGGTTCAAGAAGACTGGAGACCAAATTGAACTGAACAGCACAACTTGAGTCTTCTCCATTCCCTACCTGAGTGACTCTGCTGCAGATGTAAGCGCTGACTTCAAGTGTGTAGTTGGTAGGACAGGACCTGTGGGATGGCACCAGAATTAAGATGAGAGTCCTTCCCTTGAATCATCTTCGTGACTGGTGGTAGAGCAACAGAAGGAGTCTTTTCTTCATGTAACGAATCATAGACACTTGGAATTGGAGACCAAGTGGTGTGGTAGGTGACAGGAGCTGAAGGCCCTTCAGATCTCGACTTGATGTTATTTTGGACAATCAAATTGGGTTAGGACGGATGAGCCTGCTGGGCTGAATGGTTTCTTCTTGTCACAATTGTTCTAAAGTTCTAGTTGTAAATGTGAATAATAAAAGGTAGCATCCACCCATCCATCCATTTTCCAACCCGCTGAATCCGAATACAGGGTCACGGGGGTCTGCTGGAGCCAATCCCAGCCAACACAGGGCACAAGGCAGGAACCAATCCTGGGCAGGGTGCCAACCCACTGCAGGACACACACACCCCCACACACCAAGGCCAATTTAGAATCGCCAATCCACCTAACCTGCATGTCTTTGGACTGTGGGAGGAAACCCACGCAGACATGGGGAGAACATGTAAACTCCACGCAGGGAGGACCCGGGAAGCGAACCCGGGTCTCCTAACTGCGAGGCAGCAGCGCCACCGTGCCGCCCCTATAAAAGGTAGCATCAACTTGAAAGTCAGAACAGTTAACATTTCTGTAATATGAAGAAGCCGCTCTCTAACTGTAACTTAAATGACATCCTGCACTTGATTATATCAGTTTTATACAAATGGAAGCTACTCTCATATTCTGTATGCCAGGACTTTTCAGTCTGATTGTGGGGGCTGTAGCATCGCCGTTGGTGACACTGCCGCCCCCCGTCCTGTCAAACGCATGCCATTCTACATAACAAAAGCCACGAGAGGATAAACTGACTAACACATATAAAACCCAGGCTTCTCCCGAACTCCACGGAGTAGGCGGACCGTCCGCCGTACTGACGATTAACGGGAGACACGCAGCGGCTTTCAGGCGTTCACGTGATCAGCGCCCGACAATTCAATTAGAACGAAGCGCGGTAAAGGGAACTACATTTCCCACAATCCCTGCAGATCTCCGGGCTCCGTATTAAAAGCAGCTGAAGGAGACGCGGAACTCATTGAGCGCCACAGCGAGGCAGCCAAAGCCCAGCGTGGGAGGGACTACGGCGTGCGCTGGGCTTTTCAATGATCTCCCGGTGAAGGGCAGCTGGAGAGCCGCTGGCTTCGAAACTGAAACAAGGTACCTTACCGGCGGTTCGCAGTCCCGTGGCCGGCGGTTTTTTAGGAGCTCTTGGCTTTAGTTGCGTGCGTTTCGTTTTTGCCGTGAGGCGCGGGAGTGAAGCGATCCGATTGCCTCAGTAATGTGATTTAACGCGCCCTGCGCTGCCTACTGATGGGTGCCGTGGTGTGTGTGTGTGTGTGTGTGTGTGTGTGTTTGTAGTTTTCGCTCTTTGTAGTTCTTGTGTGTGTGTGTGTGCGCGCGCTTGGGATGTCAGTTACAGTTTGAACGGCTTCTGCCCCGCGTATCGCCCGTTTGCCCATCCGAGTGCCCCCCAACTTCTCCCAGTGCTGCCCGTCTCGGCGGTTTCTCAATTAAAAGGCAAATCTTTGTTTTCGATCCGATGCACATGCGCTCCGTACGCTCCGCGTTATTAGACACTTTTAAAGCTTTTCTTTTCCACTCTGATTGACCCGAACGGATATTTCATCCAAGCCAAGTCCCATCTGACTCGCCTAATGGCGTTACTTTAGGAAGGTTTTCGGCGATGTGTTCGTCTGCTGGATGTTTCAATTAAAGCTGATTGGATATTGATGCCGCAGACTAATCAGGCTCTTTCATCAGGACTGTATCCAATAAAAGATTTATGTTACATTTAGTAAGCTCTGGAGATGAAGTTTCTTCATACCGCACCTCCTTACGCTTTCTTCTATTTATTTCGTGTAGAAATAAATCCATTGGCTCGGTCGATCGAATCGATTGATTGAAACAGCGTGCATGTGCGGGTAACGCGACCCCTGACGAATGAAGGAGAGATCCTTTAGCACTGCTGGTACAATAACCTTCATTTCTATTTATATGACTTTATTCACGCGTTCAGCATTTCCTAGCCTGCCTCTCAAAATGATGTCTCTTGTATTTTTTTATTTTTATTTATAGGGGTCTGGAAGATGACGTGAGTGAAAGCAGCGCCAAAGGGGAAACGGGAAAAAAAATTAAATAAATCAGATGGCTTCACTGGAATTGGTTTGCCTTAATAAAGAAAACAACCTGCCCGATGCCAAGCACGACAGCGACTGGGTCGTCAGCGCACTTTACAGCTACAAGGAGCGGGGGGTCGCGTGCGGCGAGCAGCAGTGTCACTCTGCGCTAAGAGCCGCTGTCGGCGACGGAGCGCTCACTTCAGCACCAAGGACAGCGACCAGTAAGGGCGCGCCGCCCCAGCCCCTCGGCAGGGACACCAGGGCGTGCTGCTGCGAGCACGAACTGGAGGAGACCGCGTTCACGTACGTGGATGAAAACGTCAATCTGCAGCTCGCCGGCTCGCATTTAGCCCCCAAAAGCCATTACGAGCAAGTGGACCCCAGCCGCCCGCATGAAATCCAACAGGAAGCTCCGCCGGACTTGTCGCTCATGTCGGATGATGAAACTTCTTCGGAGGCTTCGGGGAAATCGGTCGACTACGGCTTCATCAGCGCGGTCACGTTTCTCGTGACGGGGATCTCCTTGGTTGTTATTTCCTATGCAGTACCTCGAGATGTCAACGTGAATCCCGACAGCGTGTCGGCGAGGGAAATGGAGAGGCTGGAGAACGAGAGCGCCAGGGTGGGAGCTCATCTGGACCGGTGTGTGATCGCGGGGCTCTGCCTGCTCACCCTGGGCGGGGTTGTGCTGTCCACGTTGCTCATGATATCCATGTGGAAGGGGGAGATCTACAGGAGGAAAGCTCTGGCTTATTCCAAAGAGTCCGCTAAACTCTACGGCTCGATTCATTTCCACATGGACTCGAGTTCGCATGGCGCTACCTCGCAGACGTGCATAGTGGAGGAAGACGCCGTGACCGTCGAATGAAGAGCTGGCAGATGTGGCCGTCGGCTCCATGGGGCCTGTTCGCTCATTTCGGTGTCATTCAGTGCGTTGGAGTGATGAGCGTCAGCGTTAAGTGAACACTGGAAGGGTGGGCTCTGGTAAAGGTGGGCTCGACCTCTCATCTCACGTGAAATGATCCAGCAGGTCTTAGTTACCTTCGTAGTTACATAAACCTCAACATTTTTCAATACTTTTAGATTTACAATTTTAGCATATTTATCCTACCCTTTTAAGCATCCTGTAGATATATACATATATATTTTTTCTGACAGATGAATGGGGTGGGGTGGGATGGGATGGGATGGGGGGCTTCCGACCACTGACTGTTTTAAATGCCATTTCTACCCTCTTAAATGCCAAAGTGGCTCCTTAGCGTGACATCGTGGGGGGCACTGCAGCTACTCAACTCACCCCACAGAGGGCTGCAGTGAGCTCAGGTTTTGGTTCCATCCAGTTTCTTGAGGTTGATCGGACCCCTTTCCTGAAGGAATACTCCAACCCAAAATGCTAAATTCAGTGCTGGTTGAAGCCCATTTGGATCCCTAAGGTCGAGCAGCACCCCTCGTTGTCCATACCAGGCAGTCAGTAGTAGACTTTTGACTTTGACCAGGGAGGGAGCCCCCCTCGGTGTCCGGAGTGCGTGCCGATTCAGTCACACAATTGGTGTCACTCTGTGTCCTAACCAGAGACTCTTAACAGTGTGCACCTCTTCACTTTCACAAGCAGCACCCCTAGTGGCCTGACTGGTTTAGGCTGTAATCACCATTTTGAATTTTCTGGTGTGGGCGCCCACAAGAAGCACCGCTGGGTAAACCCGCCACAGTCTAACTTTTTTTATGTTACTTATCCCATGTAATTTGTAGTGAAAAAAAATTGGAGAATGAAGATAACAAAGTGTTGGATGGAAAAGGTGTCGATGGAAACCAACAGCAAACCAAATGAAAAACATCCTTGAAAACATCTCATGAAAGTCGTGTCACCAAATCCACATTTGTGTTAACCAGTTGTACACTCAAAACATGCAAACACATGCTTATTGCCTCATGGGATTGCAGACCCGCCTCTCCCCCTCATTCATTGGTCAAGAATCCTGTCGATTCCATTCAAAAAGTCGGTCCCATGAGGCTTCAGTTTCCTGTCTATGAAGCGCTCTGATTATTCCAGGAGTATCTGTTTAATAAGAGATATGCCAGGTGCACATTTAGAGCACACAACTGGGGAACGGACACGTGGATTATGGGACTGGAGTTACAGCAGATTTTTTTTTTTTTCGTTTTTTTCCATCAATGTTTTTCACATCACACAGCACGCTGGTCATTATTGACCTCTGTTAAGTCACAAATTTTTTTCACTCCTTCATGAAAAGGTGGGATTCCACATTTTTTCAGCCACCAGCATAAAGTACGCTGGGAAAATAAAGTACGTGGGAGAAATGTATTCATTTTATTTATTTATGTATTTATTTATTTTTTAAATTTATTTATTTCTGAAAGCTGAATTGTTTTCATTGCTTCTTCTATACTCTTAAAAACCGGGGTGCTAAAACGGCTCGTCAGAGGGACCCCAAACTTAGCCCACAGGGGGCGGCAGCAGGCCCAGGGGTTTTGTTCCAGCCATTATCTGCCTTTCTAAAGGAATGAGTCAACCATACATGAGATCTATAACTTTATATATTTACTTATTTTTTTTACCTGCCCCATGCTTTGCGCCCTCCCCCACCATAACCGTCTATGGAGGAGGAGCCAAAGCTTTCGATTTGATGGATCTCAACTTTTCTGGGTCCCCTGACACTCAAAACCTCAAACTCGATGATGTGTGTGTGTGTTTCTTCACAGTTTCTTGAGCTAAAACAGCCGGATGGAAAAATCCCAAACTTAAAACTTAAGCCTGTGATGAGATGACGATGTGCGGATTCGTTTTTGAGCCAAATCATGCAAGAAGAAGAGGCACTCGAGAGGAACCCTCAAATAGCGTCATTCTGCAATGAATGACAAATTCTTCTCATCAATTGCTATCGTAACGACTTGTTTTATGATTTCGAGCGGTAGATAATTACTGAAACGTTAGAGAAGAGTTTCGGTAACTTGCTTCCTAGGGGCTCAAAGCCTGCTGACATTCACGTCCAAATTTTTCTTTAGTTTTTCCCAAAATGGAGACAGAAAAGTGTATTACGTCAAACAAGTCCATGGTGCCCAATGCCGAACAACAGCAGACCGTCCAGATTCGGTTTGGGTGATTTTATTTTGTCAATTCTACGTCTTGGCCGCGATTTTCAGGTCCTTCTATTTGAGAGCCGTCATTAGCGCCACGTCATGCTTTTTAAGGGGTGTGGCCTCGAGGGGCGTGACCCCCAAGTAATCGGTGCAACGGGATTGGAAGCTTGGCTGGGGACGCTCTTTGTTATCCAATCAGTGGATAACAACACAACAACAACATTTATTTCTGTCGCACATTTTCATACAAATAGTAGCTCAAAGTGCTTTACGTAATGAAGAATAGAAAAATAAAAGACACAATAAGAAAATAAAATAAGTCAACATTAATTAACATCGAATAAGAGTAAAGTGGTTCAATGGACAGGGGGGACAGAAAAAAAAACAAAAACTACAGACGGCTGGAGAAAAAAAATAAAATCTGCAGGGGGTCCGAGGTCATGAGACCACCCAGTCCCCTCTGGACATTCTACCTAACAACTTCTTTAAACAAACAAACATAAATAACAATTGTTTGCTTTTGTGCTTCTCACGAGTTTCCTTCATTTTTGACTTCTTTGCTTGTTTTCTGGACTGCGATTCTTGTCTGCCGGTGGGGTTTGGTAACTCGGTTTATTTTCATTTATTTTGCTTTTCATTTTTCTATGTGCTTCTCTCATAAAAATTCACACATAACAGAAAATAAAACTCTGAACAGCATAATAAACATGTCGGTCAGCCAGTCAAGCGCTGCTACTGCTGCGCTTCAACTGATGGTGCAACTCCTGACCAATCAGTGAGGGAGGGAGGCGGATCTTCAATTCAAAAGGCAAGTCATGTGACTAGTGCTTCCTGTTGAAGATGAGCGCTGATTGCTGCGGAAGTTTAGCAGAAAATGCATGCATTGTGCGCGGTGCCAGCAGACCACTGGGTAAGTGACATTGTCTCAATTATGTGACACGAGTAACGCTGGATATTTTATTCTTTTCCTGGATGTTTCCCCTTATTGTTTGCGTTGTCACAGCACCGGTCACCACTGGCTTCTGTCCAATCACAATCACTCGTTGCTGTCTCCATTCTGCATCACTACGTGACACTGAATTTTTTTTTCCTTGGCATCGGATAAGTAAAATCTAATTTAACAAAAGAGATTTTTGGTGGAGGATTCCTTTATATGGCACTTCCTCGTTGAACCCTTTCTTGTCAAAGAGCCGTTTTATTTTGAGAAGGGGGTCTTTGCACATGAAGTTGGTTCTTTGGGCTTTGAAGAGGGTCCTAGAAATGTGGAACACGACACAAATCTTGAAAGTCCAGCAGGATGCTGCAGATCAAGAAGCCCTGAAGTGACCCTGCACTCTTAACGTGATGAGCCCCCCAGAACTGTACAAGTCCATTAATATCCATTCATGGCTGTTTTGCAGAGCTTCATATATGAAGGTTCTTTCCAGAATCTTCACATGGATGGTTTTCCAAAGGGAAGCAAAGCTGGATCTGCTGGCGTCTCGGCCCAGTCCATGGACGGCAGTTGTGGCTGCGAGTTTTTGTTCCCACCAAGATCTGCTGTTGGACTGGGACTCGTGTCCTAATTAAGCTCACTCTTATTTGCTCCATCTGAATATTTGAATTTGCTTGAAAACTGAAGATTAGAAATGTCTGTGCAGACTACGGTGTAAGTAACCCCTAATAAAATACAATCTTAGGACAGAGTGCTCCTTTAAAAGGGGGTACGGCTACTGGGAGATATACGGTACATGCAACACTCCAGCACAGCCATGCTGAGAATTTCCAAGCAGTAATCACTAATCCGCATCATCATCATCATCATCATTAGACATTTTATTTATATAGCGCCTTTCCCATACTCCGTACACGTGAATTCATCTGCAGTGACTTACTAACTCACTCCAGCGGCATTTCATGTCTGAAACGTAGGTGGCACCAGCCGCTCGGCCCACCTGTCTAAAGGCCAATGTAGACCCCCGTAGCCCCCGTGACGTCACACGCCTGCCACAGTTTCTTTTTCTTTTTCTTTGTGTTCTCCTTTCCTTCCTCCTTTACTTAAAAACCAAAAGCGTCGTCCTCAGCGGAGCCACGCTTGCCGACCCACTGAAGTGCCTTCTGTTGGAGCGCATGCCTCCTCGTGTTTGCTGTTGCATGAATGGCTGATCCTTAATGTGTCTCTTTTTAGACTCCACTCATTTATTTCAGGAGGCAGCCTGGACATCTGGCTCATCCTACTCATTTGCCGTTTATGCTGCTCTGTTTTTTACCTGATTTATGTATCGATTCCGTGTATTCATATCTAAGCAACTGGAATGCTGTGAGGTGCAAATTTGAAATGCAAACTTCTCTGAGATTTGTCCCTCCGTTGATAAGCCGGTAATCCGTTTATTCCACGCTCGGAAAAATTGTATGTAAATATTGCATTGTGATGTAAATATTGATGTCAGAAAATACAAATCTATTTTTAACTGTTTCTCTTTTTAATGAAACAAATGTGAGGTGTGGTGTGCATTTGCAATGCCCGATGTTCTGTCTTTTGTGTTTTCACGCCACATTATGCCTATTTTTTTAACAAAATAAACAAGAGTTTCACTGTCCATCTTAATACATAAATCTGAAGACACCATTTTACTGGTCAGCGTATGCCGTCAGCTCCATTGCCAGCCGTTCCAGGCTGAGCCCACACAGGTTAGGTGGGCATCACCAGCCAACACCACCCCCAGGCCTGGCACCAGGGGTGGGACCGGGTTTCCCCTCACTGGCACAGCACCGGTCACCACTGGCTTCTGTCCAATCACAATCACTCGTTGCTGTCTCCATTCTGCATCACTACGTGACACTGAATTTTTTTTCCCTTGGCATCGGATAAGTAAAATCTAATTTAACAAAAGAGGTTTTTGGTGGAGGATTCCTTTATATGGCACTTCCTCGTTGAACCCTTTCTTGTCAAAGAGCCGTTTTATTTTGAGAAGGGGGTCCTTGCACATGAAGTTGGTTCTTTGGGCTTTGAAGAGGGTCCTAGAAATGTGGAACACGACACAAATCTTGAAAGTCCAGCAGGCTGCTGCAGATCAAGAAGCCCTGAAGTGACCCTGCACTCTTAACGTGATGAGCCCCCCAGAACTGTACAAGTCCATTAATGTAAGTCCATGGCTCTTTTGCAGAGCTTCATATATGAAGTTTCTTTCCAGAATCTTCACATGGATAGTTTTCCAAAGGGAAGCAAAGCTACTCTGCCCAGTCCATGGACGCCAGTCATGGCGGCAGGTTTTTGTTCCCACCAAGAGCTGCCGTTTGACTGAGACTCGCGTCCTAATTAAGCCCACTCTTATTTACTCCATCTGAATATTTGAATCTGCTTGAAAACCAAAGACTGGAAATGTCTCTGCAGACCGGGTAAGCTTATCCAAGGCAGGGGACACCATCTTTGTGAACAAGGGAGACCCTACTAGGACTGCAAAGCTCCACAAGGTGCACAAGCGCCACCAACCTGACAAGGTGGTGGCCCAGGGTGGGCTCTGGGCTATCAATGAACACACATCTCAGCGCTGCCTGCTGCAGAATGGGGTCCAGTTGCGTGGCATTGTTCATCGTTCAGCTCATGCGGTTACTGCATGTGAGGAGCTTCATTTGGAGCCCCAGCAGTGGCTTTCTTTGTCTGGTAAGGCACCTTGAGTGAGACTCGGACCACCAGGTAGCCAGCACCTCTCAGATATCTTTGCTCGAATGACTTGATGTTAATGATGAGTGCGCCTCCCCCACTGACCCCCTGTTTCGTTACAGCCTTGGCAAGCTCCACATTAAAGGTCAGCGGAGCAGAACCCACCCGAGGTTGGGCAAAAATAACAAATAAGCGCCCATCCGTTATTTCACTTTTAATTCCAATGTTTAGAAGAGCCCCCCGCTTTTTGATTTCCATTTTCCTGTCATACACTAAAATCGTGAGGTGGTCTCCGCGTTGGGTGCTGCCAGCCACCTTCCAGCTGACGGGTGGGCCGATTGGCCCTGCAGCGTCCCCTGTATGTTAGCTGCTCTCAGGCATGAAGGCCGTCGCTCGTGTTAAAATGAGGACCACCTCGGTTGTGTTTTTTCATGCACCTCCGCTTTTCCCAGTCAAGGCCACGCAGCACACGCCGGTATAATGGTACAAAGCGCCCAGGACCGTTTGATCCCTCACAGGTAGCCACAATCCCCTAACTCTTCAGGGCAGATGTCTTCTTTTGTCAAAATGAGTGGCTGACGGTGGTAATCAGCTGTAAACGGTGACAACCCTAACCCTAACCCTAATCCGCCATTATGTTTTAGTTGGACTCTGTTTGCTAGAAGGAACTTTAGCTTTGTTGGTCTGACCGAGATTCTCTGTGCTGGTGTGATTAGAGAGGAGCAAACAGCAGCAAAAATGGCATCAACATCTGTCAAGAGATCGGCGAGAATGCATAAAGCAAAATACTCTGCAGATGAAGTTTTGCATATCGCTGAACTGGACTCTGACTTGTCACAGGTGATGGAGAACGAATGTGAGGCATCGGCTGATCGATCCCAAGCTGATGATGGCGCTGAACAGGTTGGTGCAGCTGACGCACCTACGCCAACATTCGCCAGGGATGACTGACACTTACAACGACAAGAGGTACAGACCAGATTGTGATGCACTGCGACCGCGACTGCCACCATTTGAAGACAGCCTGGCAGCCGCAGCACGCAGCATCAGACATTTTATGTTAAATTCTGTGTGAAACTGCTGCTTTGGGTGTCTTGCAGAAAACTGTTTTTTTTCTTGGAAAAATATATTCAGCCCTCAAAGGGTTAAAAAGGGAGCTATGAGGACTGTGGCGCTCACAAGACGTTCGCCCGCATCGAGATTTTCAATCAAATGTCCTGGTAAACTTTGGAGAGCCACTACATGAGCTCCTTCTGTTTCCCAACTGGCGTTTCTCAGCCATTCACATTTCAGGTGGTGGGCTCTGGCCCTGGCCCAGTGGAGCTGTGCAGGTGTAGTCGTGCCATGGGTGCCATCATTGCAGCTCAGGTCCGTTCAACCTTAAATACGAGACGTAGCTGCTTCGGTTTGGGTGGTCAAATCCTGTGGGTTTTCCACGACAGCCGGCGTTGGTCAGGCTCTCCCTTTACTCAGCGTCTGAATGTCTACGGCTGCATTTTGGCAGATGACGCCAAGCCAGAGTGGACCCCACTGACCTGCCATACCAGTCGAGGCAGCCCGGGCACCAGCTGTTGTGACTGGTATCTGTCACTATTTCATACGTTTCTCCAAAGCTGTTTTTGCTGTTCTGTCTTCGTAATCGCAAGTGTTTTTAGTCTCTGGGAGGCTTAACTCCAGCAGCCCCTTGCTTGTATGCCATGTTGGACGTGACGTGCTTGGCGAATCAGTGTCGATGGTAGGGACCACAGAATCCTGGCACAGCTTCACATCTCTGGCCACCGAAATCTCACTGCGGAGGAGAGTCCATGTCAAGTGAGCGCTGCGCTGTGTGTCTTCAGGCAACCCATAAGCCATTGCAAGCGTGTTGGTACTGCATCAGCTCCTATCCGGTGCGGGTAACATGGCATTTTCAAAGTGCCGTTCCTTTTTAACTTCTCCTCATATGTTTGCAAATTATATAAATATAATAAGTGCACAGAGTTTACTGGTAGGCATACCTGGCAGTGCCAGGTCAAGCAAAGTAAATTTTCCTGGATAACCCACTACAGGGCACCATTTTGCATTGGTATGCCAAGTCCCAAACATGCAGTTGTGGGCATGAAGTAAACGTTTCAGGATGAAGTCCGGCCTGTGCTGTCCATAGGGGGAATCTGAGCAAACTTTAGTGGAGACCCCTGAAACGGTGAAGACTTGCATGCCGGACAAACCCACCACAGCACATTTGGCTTCATTTGTATATTCTGGTTGTTAGAGAGAACTACAGGTCCACAAAGAGAAAATATTGGGGTGCCAAGCCAGTCAGCCCCACTTCATAAGGTGCCAGTCCAACAAAGACAAGAGCGCAATGGCACTAAACAAGCAAAAAGCACCGTCCTCGTCAGGAACCTTTTCACTTGGCTGGTGAGGCCTGTGAGCACCACGGAGGGAAGGAGCAACCGCAGGATACCAGAAGGGGCAAAGTCAGGTGCCCTCACAGGGTTTCTTCTTGGCACTGCTGAGGTAAAACCAGAGGATAAGGTGAACACCAGTGCCCCCTCTCGACTTGAGGTGGGCATACATCTCTGTGGCGAGCCTGGAGGATGATCGACATGTGTGCCAATATACAGAAGTGTGTGTGTGTGTCACCTCCAGATATTTTAAAGTCAAGCGACTCTCACAGTGGAGAGCCGGTTGTCCAGTTTTGCCACTCGCATTTCCCAAACCTGAGTGTTTATTTGACATTTGCTGCTTTTGGTGACTCGTGACACTTTCTTTTTAGTTTTATAAATATTTTAATCAATTTAATGTTACAATTTAAATGTAAAATGATAAGTAGAAGGATATACTTTAATGATAAGTTGTTTGCAGTTCCCTGGCTCTGCATGCCACCTTCTTTCTGTTTAACTGTAGCCTGGTATTCGTGCCAGTTGTGATGGCATGCTGGCACACTGAGCTTCTGCCAAAGGTCCTCCAGCGTGATGGTCGGTGTCATCAGATGGCGCAGTCACAGCCAAGTTCATCCCAAGTAATCCATGCCACTGTCCTAATTCGGTAGGAGGGCACATCAGGGGAGGCACTGGCAGCGTCACAGACGTTTTTTTCTTAATGACCTGGAAATGTCATCTGATTTTATCTGATTGAAGCTTTTTGGGATTACTGAACATCACAGACAGAACAAGAATTAAAAAGTCGGGTTATTTATGCGAATTGCTGCTTGCTTGCCATGAAAAAATGTCATTAAAGAGAACGGGACAAAGTAGCCACTTCTTGGCAACTGCTAAATGACAGCCAACTTCATTTTGTTTAAGTGCTTCACATGAGGAGACCTCATCCGTGTCACACAGACAGATAGATAGGCAGGCAGGCAGGCAGGCAGAATGACGGGCGCATAAAGTGTCTTCAGACCTTCACTTTTCCACATTTTGTTCTGTCGTTTCCATTCCTTTCTTTCCTTAATCAACACTCAACACCCCAAATTGACAGAAGGATTTTGTCAAATGTACTAAACTTAAAAAACTGAACCCTGACAATGACACAAGTATGCAGACCCTTTGCTCAGCACTGTGCTGAAGGCCCTTTGGAAGCCATGCCAGCCCGGAGTGCTCATGGCGAGCTCCACAGCCCTGCATTTGGGGATTTTCTGCTGCTGTTCCCTGCTGATCCTCTCCAGCTCTGTCAGGGTGGATGGAGACCCTCGCTGGATGGCTATTCTCAGGTCTCTCCAGAGATGTTCAACTGGTTTCTGGTCTGGGCCACTCAATGTCAACCCTAACCCTAAACCCTAACCACCATGCTTGACCGGTGAAGAGCTCTCCATTGTGCAGGTGATGAGTGGCTTCTGGTTTCCTCCAGACATGATACTTAGAAATGAAGCCAAATCGTTGTGTTTCTCAGAGTGCCCTTCTTCAGACTCCAGGCCGGCTTTCATGTATCATCTGGTTGTTAAGGCCAGTCTGTCAATATTTATCCTTCTGGAAGCTTCTCCCATCTCCACGCAGGTTTTCTGGATATCAGTCACATGACCATCAGCTTCTTGGTCATGTTTCGTACCGGGGTCCTTCCCCCTTTGAGAAAAGCTATGGTTGTTCCACATTTCTTCTATTTAAGAATTATGGGGGACACTGTACTCTTGAGAACCTTTGAATCTGCTGCCACCCTCAAATCTGTGCCTCCATACAATCCTGTCTCCCTTGACCTCATCACTTGGCTTTTGATCAACCGTGGGCCCTTCTATGGGGAGGTGTGTGCTTTTCCTGACTATGTCCAGTGGAGAGATTGGACCACCGGTGGACTCCAAGCAAGATGCAGAAACATCTCACTGATGATCAATAAAGTGGGATACGCCTGAGACACATTTCAAATGTCACAGCAAAAAATACTTTCTGAAGGTACTGAAGATAGAAAAGTCTCTGAATGATAGATAGATAGATAGATAGATAGATAGATAGATAGATAGATAGATAGATAGATAGATAGATAGATAGATAGATAGATAGATGTGAAAGGCACTATATAATGATAGATAGATAGATAGATAGATAGATAGATAGATAGATAGATAGATAGATAGATAGATAGATAGATAGATGTGAAAGGCACTATATAATAGATAGATAGATAGATAGATAGATAGATAGATAGATAGATAGATAGATAGATAGATAGATAGATAGATAGATAGATAGATAGATGTGAAAGGCACTATATAATTGACATATAGATGGACAGTGTGCCCCCTCTGGCCTGTTTCTTTCCCATACCTTCGCTCACGGCTGTACATTCAGGTTTCGTTGCATCTTTGGACTTGAATTATGAAGCCCCCCGCAGTTTTTTCTCCCTCATCAACATGAAGTGGCACTACAGGGATGGCTTTTATGATTTTAATTGATTACACCTGAGGGATCGCTCCAAAATCAATCCACTAGTTCTTCCCGGCTCGGTTATTTAGTGTTCCTCGTAATCTGATTTTTTTTTTTCCTCCACCCATGCAGTTTTTCTTTTGTTGTGTTGGCAGAAGCGCATAATTTATTGTCCCCTGGAGGACGGTGAGAGTGCCCTCAGGACGTAGCGCTCAGGCGATATGCATTTATTTTGAATTTACCTTCCCTGCTCTTTCAAAGAATAATCAATCAGACAGCCGCATTATCTGGAGCTTCTCTATGCACTTCTGAAAAGTTTCCTTCGTCTCCGGCTGATCTCCGTTTTCTTTTTTTTTTTTTCCGCCTTTTGTAAATGGCCTCCGCAGATTGTGGTGAAACTCCAAAGACAATCTTTACAATATTTACAGCCTGCACCATCTGCTGCCTCCTGCACAGTGAAAATGAGCGCAAACATAGAGAGCCGCTCAGCTGATAGATAGGCAGGTCGACCTGGGGGGCCCGCTGACTCACGTAACGCACGTGAAGGTGGGATTGGAGTGGCCCACAGGAGCCGATAGGCACCATTCTTTGGTCACAGATCACCTCCTTGTCTCAGAGTGAGCTGCGGCCATCTTGGTTATGATTATCCAGCATGTCTGGTTCACTCGTGGTCCCCCGGTTAAAGGGGGGAGTTCATCTGTGTATTCACAGGTGGGCGTCACGTTGATGTACTTCATGTTCTGTGTTTGTGCAGGGGTGGGAAGTGTGGGAAGCAGCAGAAGTTAAGAGACTGTAATAAACGCAGCGCCGGTCCGTCTGTATTTTCTATTTAGTCAACTAAATCGATGGCCGAGCCCCGTATTTGACGTGGTGAAGGCTGATGTTTTCTCGTCACCCATCACAACGTTCCCTGACCTTCGACTTGTGGTCTCATTGAACCTGATATTCACATTTCAGGTGTAGGCTGCCCCTTTTCTTTTTGATCACATTCTCTGCCTTTTTAGTTCCAGGGTGGTTTTGATGTACTTTGTAGTTTTTTTTAATATGATTTGCACAATTACGTTCACTTGTTATTTGACGGACTCCTTTATCCAAGGTAACTTACAATATCTGAGAGACACAACTGGTTTCATTTCTTTTATTTGTCTAATTGAAGCACAGGCAGGTGAAGTGAGTTGCTCCTCATCCTCACATAGTGGTGTCAGTAGTGGGATTTTAACCCACAACCCCTAAACCACAATGCCGTATCATCACTCCTAATTATGAGATGACAAGTATTCTGGTACGACCCTGCAGGAAAGGAGCTTTGTAATAAAAAGACTGATTAGCATTACAGTGTCACTATTAGGGTCTCCAAAGTGCCGGGTCTGATTTTCTTTTTGTTTTTTTTTTTGTTTTCTGCGTAAACCTCGCCAGCCCCCTGGCATCGTTCAGGTAAAGACGAAAAGATGGTTGCCAACAGACTCTCTCCTTTTGCCCCACAACCCAAAGGATTCAACCCACTGACGTCACGTCCGCTTCAACCCCAGAGGTCTCGTCTCTTGTGCCGCAAAGGATTATTAAGGGGCAGGACTGATGGAAACAGACATTCTGACCAAAGCCGAGACTGAAGAGTGCCAAGCTCCGCTATGATGAAGTGAGTCGTTAGCCTGAGAAGAGGCACAGACGCCACCCTGACGCCACCCTGACATCACCAATCACTCTGTTTAGGTGAGAGTGTAGAGAGTTCAAATCAAACGTGCATGACCAGGTCACCTGGGGCTTTTATGTCCACACCAGACACGGTGTCCCTCTCGGTGACACGGCTCAGCATAGTCCTTCTAGTGTAGTTGCTCCTTCCTGACCAAGTCTTTTCTTGCTTTGTCCTTCCATCTCCTCATTTTCCTCCATCATAAATCTATCCACCGAGATGATCCATCACATTTTGTAGGCATTACTGCTTCATCAAAGTTGAAAACTTGTTGCCTTGGCAAACCTCACACTAACATCCCGTGAGAGTCCCTCGGTCCCCCTGTAATGTCGCTGCCATGAGACGCCTTACTTCCTGTACTTCAGTGTCTGTTAGTGACTTACACGCCCTCTTCTTTCCTTTCCAGACTTTTCTCAGGTTGACGTCTGGCCTGCTCACGTTCTCGGCTTTATTCTCATACAGTAGGCACTCAGTGGTAAAAATAACTCAAAGCATCGTCCATTGATTTTGAGGCATGGGATTAACAACTAGGGCCGCATAGAAATCCTAATGGATACAGAAATGAAACAAGCAATGAAAATGGGGAGCGCGTAGGTGAGGTGGACGCTGTCTGATGAAGTGGACTGTTTCAGTGTCAAATGGCGGAATCAAGCGGATCAATCGAGCCTGGAAGAGCCAGGGCAAAATGCAGTCTATACTACAGTCACGGACTCGGGGTGCCAAGACTCAGGGCATGCACATGCCAACCATGGGATCTGTGTGTGCCATCCTGGGGTAAGTTTGCCTGACATTTTCTGGGACTGCATCCCCGTCTTCTGACTTATTCAATCCAGAGTCATGAGGAGCCCTCCTGGATGCCAGTCCATCACGGGCAAACACACACTCCCCCAAACTTAGGCCAGTATGGAGTGGCCAGAGAACCAATCCTGCACATTCCTGGGCATGCAGGAGAGGAGCCAGAGTGCCAGTAGGAACACCAACGGACACCTGGGGAGAAGGTGCAGGGAGGGGTCACAGGGTTCAACGCTGGAATGACGAAGGTGGCAGGGCTAACCAGTGGCACAGAACTCCTTGTTTCTTTACCAGCTGAATCCTTGATGCCCATCACAAGGTGCCAACCTTCACCCCTCCGTCCTAGTCTGTATACAGTTGCTGACTAATTGTTGCATCTCCACGTGGACTCCCCTCTTGTGTTGTGTCCTTTTTGTTCCTTGTTGAGCCATTTCTTTCACATTAACCTGACTTTTGTTCATTTTCTGCTGTATATTTTTTTGCTTGCATTATGTTCCATAGTTTTATTTGGGTGGTCCCCCTAAGGGGTGGGGACACCTGCCAATCTTCTCCAGGAACCGCCCTCCACCCGTCTGCCATGGGTCCTGGTGGCTCATTTGTGTGCACTTGGGAGTCGGTGAGTTCTCCTGCTTTTGTGTTTGGATTCTCTGGAGTCTTTGACTTTACGCTCAGCTTTTGGTGGTCTGTATTGGCTCTCTGGTTGCATTGGATTGCCCGATTGTTTTGCCTTTGTGCTCATTGTTAATGAGTGGCATATTGAGGTATTAAACTTTTATTTTATAAAGATTCTACGAGGCCCTTTTTCCTGTCTAGATAGGGTGAAGTGACCTGAGGTTGGGAGCAGGCGCTGATTACAGCTCGCTACCGCACCCACCAGATGGTGAACCACCCAGATTGAGATCCGAGGGCAGCTATGCAATGGGTGACATGTCAGCACCTCACTGAACACTGGCAGGTGTTTTACAGTGGCTAGACAGGGTTTTTGATGGGATTTCCCCCTCTAGTGGCCATATTTTGAACTACAGTTGGAACTTAACATGCTTGGGACTCCCAGTCACGACACTAATGATTTGAAAGGATAAACATGGAGAAAAAGCATCTGAGCCCAACACTTGAACCCAGAGCTCAGGAACAATGAGGCACCACCTCTGACTGTGCCACCTCTGAATGTCTGTGGCGGGTGTCATCATTTCTGCCAAGGACCATTTCATTATTGTTGGATTTTATTGTGTTGTGGAGTTCCAGACATAGCCACAGGGGATGTGAGGCCTCCAAAATGATCCCCAAAGCAGAGCTGTCCAGATGTAGCTTCACCCCCAGACAGTGAAGCCCCCCAACTACTACCTGCAAAAACAACAATTAAACAGAAAACACATAAATCTTGTGTGTCAAGATCCCTGACTTCATTTTCTTTCATCGCAGTCACTGGCCTTTCAAGTTACCCTTATAGCGCTGTTGTTGAGAGGATATTTAAGTTGCCGTCACCTTTTAGATGGCGTCCGAGATTCTGGATTCTCTATGATCAAATTTCAGGTAGTTAGTATTAAGGTCTGGGAGCAAAGTCTGAAACTAAAGCAACGTTGGTTAACCTTTAAGTCAGAAGACAAACAGCAATTTGGGGAAGTCACGTCAGCCAGCCACTTGAAGACGTTAGTTTGTGACTGCGAGTCTCCTTAGCGTCACTGTCATTAGCTACTTCAAGTGTTCTGGTTTTGACCTCTGCTTGTTATTCCCTTGTGTTGCCCCCTCAGTATTTTAGTCTTCAGATGTTCTCATCCACTTCAGACATTTCTCAGTCTCCAATCCTTTTGATTCAGAAAGCCACCAGTGATGTTCTGTGCTCTGATTGGCTAACTTACTGCCAGGGGTTAAATAAGGTGAAAACTTCGGAGAAGTCCTCTGATTGGTTAAAGTTACCACCAGTCAGATGAGGGGAGGGTCGTCTTTTCAGAGGCAGGTGATCGGCACACAGAATGGTGAGGTATGTCACTGGAAAGCTCAAGTTGACGAGTTTCAGGAGACTAAAGCATCTTCATTCCTCCCACTATTATGGACCCTTAAATCACAAGCCTGCCGGGGCCAGCTTCATGGACGCATCCCCACAGCCTGATGCTGCCCACACCCACCATGCGCCACGGTGGGGATGGTGCGTTTGTGATAACGTGCGGCGTGTAACATGGCATTTAGGCTCCATTGTGGTCTCATTAGGCCATGGGACCTTCTTCCTGCTGGCGTGCCCTGAGATGTCCTGTGCCAGGCACCGCCGTGGTCTTCTCAGTCTCTGTAATATGACTGCTGTACCCTGTGACTCCTTCATCATTGACGGAGGTCTCTGCCCTCATTCGTCCTCTTCAGTTTTTGTGGAAGCCTTCTCTTTTCGTCTCTTGATGGTTCATTTAATTGGATATTCAGTGACCTGGACATTTTTTTTTGTCTCCATCCCATGACTTTTGGACTTTTTCTGGAGTGTTCTTTTGTCTTCATTAGACCTCCAGACAGATGATCTCCATTGAATTAATGATGGGACTTCTAAACCCACCTGGCTGCGCCAGCGATGTGTCATCTGAATGCTTAATGCTTTACATGACTTGGTGTTTTTATATTTTAATTTATGTTGACCTCTTTGCAGAGATCTCTTATCATTTTGACCTTAAAGCGTCTTTTTCTGCTGATCAGTTTCAAAAACACCAAAGTGAATCCACTGGGGTTCAACATTGTGGAACAATAAAATAGGAAAAGGGGGTGAAGGTGTTTGGAGGGTCCTTCAGCTCTCCACTTGATGACATTCTGGATGTTGGCCTCCTCTCATCTGGTTTCACTCCTCTTTGGTTTCCACTGACAGTTTTCCTGATGAGCTGCCATCCTGTGATGCCTGCCATTCAGCAGCCCAGCTACAGATTAAAGTGGACGTGTTATGATGTGATAGCCAAGTTGGGACCACATTTAAGATGAAGACCCTGGGACAGAATCCAAGGAGAAAGACCAGTTTACACGGGGCCTGGCAGGATGACCACCTTGACCCTGGTATCGTCGTCATTGTCCTGCAATCTGTAACACATCTGGAGAGGTACAATGTGTCCAAGATGGCCACAGAGGTGGGCACTGAAAGACGGACGTGGAAGTGGTCCTCAGAGGGGAGGTGGTGTCTCACTTTAAGGCCCGGTGCCTTTTCCTGATTTTTTTCAATACTTTTCGTGTATTGATTCTAGTAATCTGATCCTCGATTTTGGGAGTCACTGAGTCTGGTTGTGTGACTCTTCTTCGGTTTGAAGGTTACTCCTCTTTTGGACCCTTTCCTACACCATTTTTGTTTTCACACTCCATTTTGGATCAGCTGGCAGAAGTCCCTTTGGATGGCCGCTGTGATCTCTTGTCCTGTGTGTTAATCCTGTGCCCAGTTTCTGGTTCTGTGTTGTCCATCCACAGTCCCAAAAATGTCCCAGTTGGGGTAAATGATGGCTCTATAATGTCCCCTGGGTGGGTGTGCCTGAGTGGACCCCTCTGTGCACTGGTTGTTTTCCTCAAGGTAGGCTCAAGCCCCCCATAAACCAGAGAGTGGCTTCTTACAATGTCCTTTATAGACAAATGTCTGGCATTAATAATATAATGACACTGGGCCCTTTGTAAGGACAGAGACCACCCTGAGGCACATCCTGAATAACTGAATACATTAATTCAGAAAGAAACGTGTAAAAATACACAAAGATGTGGACCCTTATTGAGACTGTCCAACATGGCGGGTCTTCCTGTCATATGGCATCTGGGTAGGAAGAGGCGGGACCGCAGAAGTGACATTGGTGAAGGAGAGCTGTCAATCTTACGCTCTGCAGAGAAAGTAAAAGAGAGCACATGATCACACAGCGCCACCTGCTGGATCGGTGGAGATTGTCCATCTCCTGTGCCCTTCCACTCTCTGCCGTGTGCCCACATGTGCCTTCCATGACAAACCTGAAGCTGTGGTGCACTTTTGGGGCAGCCCTCTAAGTTACACTTTGACAACTAAAGAAGCAAACAGCGTGGCCTTTATATGGTGCCTTTCTACAGCGTGGCTCATCCTCAAGGGGCTTCACAATTACTGAGGTGAAATGAAAAGCCCACCCTGGGTTTTAGGGTCTGGTGTCTTAACAACTATGCCGCACTGTCTGATAATCAGTGTAAAAATGCCAAGAAATGAAGTGTGCCTTTGGCTGGCGTGTCATCGTGAGTCCCCGACTCGCATTCCTCCTACTGGCAGAGTGACGCGCCGCGTCTGCAGCCCCCGTTTTATTTCAGGAATGAGCGCTCAGTTCTTGCTGTTGCTCCTTTGCAACTGTTTTTATTTGCCTCCTGCTATATTCATCAAAATGACATTTTTTTTCTTGGTGAATTTGTTACTTCTGCGTTTATTACTGGGCTGCAGACCGCGAGCACATAAATCGACAAAGTCGGAATCCTGCAGGAGCGACCTGAGCACAAGGCAGGTGTTGGCGGGAGGCAATTAAAATGTAATCAGAAGAGCGATCAAAGTGCGGACGCCACCTGCATCTGCCTGCCTGCCTGCTCTTGGCACGTCATTACCAGCCACATTAAGCTCTTTAAATATTTATCTGCTCAGCCTCGTTTTAACCTTCCTGACTAAAAGTATTGATTAATGCAGGAGCCCGCAGGAGGCCGACTTGGGCCTGCCTTCTAACTTTTCTACTTTCTCTTAAACTCGTAGGCCTCATCAAACTTGTCAGACGCAGGCGCTTGATGGCGGCGCTCACAGGTCGGGTCTCACGTTGTAGTCCATTTTACATGAAGTATGCGTCAGCGGTGGACACGTTTTAGCAAAATGATGCCATGCCGGGCACGTATTGACCTCGAGGGTCTTGTGCGAACGAACGGCGAAATCCCATTCCTTGTGTGAAATTTTCCTCGAGAGATCCTTTATGTGCATCATTCCCTGAGATGATTAATGTCACGTTTTAGCCAGCATCTCGACTGTGGTTTGCTTTGCTGTTATGTAAGTTCATCTTTGTTGTGTTTATTATGGTCTTGTCCTTTTTGGAGTATTGTTTCGTATTTAAATAGCAGTGCTAGCTGTGTAAGACCCGTTGAAATGCACTCAGGCAACTGAGACCTCGTGTTTCGTATTGGAGACGTGGGCTGTTCATTTGGTCTGTCATTAATAACAATAAGAATAAAAGGAATAATAATCATAATAACAATAATAGTAAGTATAATAATAAATAATAATAAGAAGAAGAAGAATTATTATAATAATAGTAATATTAATAATAGGAAGTATAATAATAAAAGTAATAATAATCATAATAACAATAATAATAATTATTATAATAGTAGTAAGTATAATAATAAAAGTAATAATAATCATAATGGTAAGTATAATAATTAAAGTAATAATAATCATAATAACAATAATAATAATTATTATAATAGTAGTAATAATAATAATAATGGTAAGTATAATAATTAAAGTAATAATAATCATAATAACAATAATAGTAAGTATAATAATAAAAGTAATAATAATCATAATAACAATAATAACAATAATTGTAATAGTAATTATAATAATAGTGATACTAATTATAATAATAATTTGTGTGTGTCCTGCAGTGGGTTGGCACCCTGCCCAGGATTGGTTCCTGCCTTGTGCCCTGTGTTGGCTGGGATTGGCTCCAGCAGACCCCCGTGACCCTGTGTTCGGATTCAGCGGGTTTGAAAATGGAATGATGGCTGGATAATAATAATAAGAAGAATTATTATAATAATAGTAATAATAATAATAGTAAGTATAATAATTAAAGTAATAATAATCATAATAACAATAATAATAATTATTATAATAGTAGTAAGTATAATAATAAAAGTAATAATAATCATAATAATAATAATAACAATAATAGTAATAGAAATTATAATAATAGTGATACTAATTATAATAATAATAAGAAGAAGAAGAAGAAGAATTATTATAATAATAGTAATAATAATAATGGTAAGTATAATAATTAAAGTAATAATAATCATAATAACAATAATAGTAAGTATAATAATAAAAGTAATCATAATAATTATAATGATAGTAATCATAATCATAATAATAGTAATAATAACAATAATAGTAACAATAATAATATTAATAATACGCACCCGATCCCTTTTCCCGCTTGTTTTCGCCTCTTCCTCTCGCCGTTGCTGCTCAGACTGACCACTCTCATCTTCAGAGTCTTTTGCTGGTTTAATGCAGCAGTGGTTCCTACCACATTGGCCCGGTTTAGCGTCTTTAGCCGAGGCTTGACGGGGTTTTGGTTTCTTGATTTGCGCTTTATTGTTATTCTCACTCAGCCATTGCCCACCATGTGAAGTTTTCAGTCAGTAGCCTCGCCGCTCTAAACCTCACTGAGGTGGCCTGAGCAAGTATAAGAAAATCATTAACACGCTGCTTTTTATGACTCACCCGACAACAGAATAGGCCGATAATGCCAGTTTTTTTTTTTATTTTTAGACCCTTATTAGGTATGCCTGTCATCGTTTTTGACTTTTTGAACCGTGTCCTTCATGTTTTGCGTTTATTTTCTGTCGTGTGTGTGTGCTTATGGGCTCTGGTGATTGTAATTCCCCGCCACTCCAGGGGCTGGCGCTGTGTCCAAATGCCTTTTTCTCTTCCTCCCTCTGCAGACCAGATGATTGACAGCTGAAACTCATCTGACGTCACTTCCGGTGCCCATCCGCCTGAACCCGCCTCTTCCTGCCGGAAGGATTTAAGGCCAGAAGGTATTCATTCATTTTAAATTTGGGCCTGGAAAGATGTTTTTGCACTTATCGTGTATTTTCCTTTGTGTTTGCTGCGTTCCAGTTGTGCAGGGTCAGCAGGGTGGAGCCCAAGTCTGTTCTCTTGCACTTCCTAAGCATAGGAACCAGACAGACACACGGATACACAGACACCTCTCCTTTAATTAAGGTTGACTGTTGTACGATTCTCAGTGTTTTGTAAAAGTGCAAATGGAAAGACCAAAACTGTTAAGTTTAACTTTGGTGGGGCACACTTTGAACAGACGTGAAGAGTTTAAAAAGGATAAACTAGGATGAGTGCACCAAATCACAAAAGGAAAAGAGTTAAGTGTGGAGAGAGTGGAGGAGCAGTGAAACGGGTTTAAAAACGTTCTTCTTGTAATGCAGGACAGGCACAGACCTACATTGAGAATTAGTAGGAAATGAAAACAAAACCCAAATAAGGCAGGCGTATCAAACTAATAACTCCGTCTGAGAACACGAGGGCAACCGATAAGAAGGAGATCAGGGAAGTTAAAAGGCAGTTAGAGAGAAATATGACAAAGACGGTGAAAAGCGAGCCACGCTGAGTTTCAATATTTCAGGTGTAAAGGACAAGTCGAGGAGGAGAGAAGTAAATGGGAATTTAAAAACATACGGACAGTGAAATCAGCAATGCGCCAGACTTGCATTTTTCTGAAGTTTTCACCTGTGGAGACGTCCATCAGTAACAGGGATGACTAAGGTGCTCCTGAATGACTTGTAAATTCTAGAGAGCGAAGTGCTGCTTAGGTTAGAAAAGCTGAAATCAAACACATCACCAGGAGCAGATGACATTTGTCACAGAGTGCTTGTGGAGGTTAGTTGGCGCATCGTTTGAGAAAGTCACTGCAGATTAGGGAAAGTTACAAAACGGTAAATGTGATCACTTTATATTAAGAAGTAATTGGGTAGATTAACGCACATCACAGGTAAAGTAATGGAAGAAATGATTATGGAGAAGACTGAGCAACACATGACAAGAACAGGAGTTGTAACCCATCATACTGATTACCAATGGGTCACGACCTTTAAGGCCACGCCCCTGACAACATGGGGCATGGCCTACCGACGTGCAGAAAAAATACCAGGAATGGCAGGAATGTAAAAAAAATGGTGAAAGTGTTCCAAAAAATGAAATCATGTGAAGAGCCAGGGATGGATTCTCTGACCCAGAAAACGCCACAAACGAGCGTAGAATCGTATCAGACTGAATAAAAATGAATAACAAAAGCCATACCATAAGAGATGGACAATGATGATCGTGCCAGGCTTCTGGGATTTTGGAGTCCTGATGGCTTTGGTGGTCTTCTTGAGGGTCCTTCCAAGGTAAGCGATGCCAGCCCAGGCCAGGAGAGGACCCTCATCAGGAAGCCGACTGAAGTCCCTTCCTCCACATCCAGAAATGTCCCACCCCTTACATGGCAGTGGGCAGCAGGGGGCGGGGCTGTCCTTGTGAAGGAGTCGGACCTCCAATTCCAGTGTCAGAACGGACCTGAATCTGAGTGTGGCTGTCGCTCTTTTTCTTCCATTACTTTATTCATTCTTTTCATTATTAAAGGCCTGCCAGCCCACTTTACAGCAAATTAAAGCTGGCACCTTTTTCAGTTTCACAAATTCAACTCTAGTAATAAAAGTGTACAGCCTGGCGCTTTCCTAAATGAAACACAAAAGACTCATTAGTAAGGACAACGTGGTCTTCTCTCTGCTGGCGCTCGGCACTTTTTGCAGAGAAGGATTTAGCTGTCGGTGCCGCTGCCACTGCCAGTTTCCTCCATAATGAGCTCTTCGTGCCATCAGATGAGCGGTTCAAAGCCTGGCATGAGCGGAGCACACAGCGCACAGGTTAGCTGAACTTCAACCCCACAGTGAGCGCGTGTGCCTCAGCAGCAGCGACATGACGGCTCCCTCGCTGGCTTTAGCTTTCTCAGGGGGCACGAAGGAGACCCCGTGGGTTACTTTGTACTTTTTAATGGTTTGAATTATTTTGTCCACTATCTGTGACAATGTCTGTATTGTGCTCTTTCAATGCTGTCACACGCCTGCACGTCTGGAGCATCTACAAGGCTCAGGTAAAGTGACAAGAGCCTGAGGGGTTCTGGCCTCTAATGCCCCCAATTTTCTTTCATTCGCAGACCACAGGACGAGCCCCCAAGACAAATCCTGATGTCACTTGTGGGTGTCACCTGGGATACCCGTCATACCCCAGAAACTACTGACAACTGGTATCTGAGAAGGACGAATCTCCAGGAGGAGAAATGGCTGACAGAGGCAAAGCAGAGCCTGGAAACAGATGACGGACTCTCCAGATTTGCCGTCGGGCTTTGCTCTTCCTTTTTGCTTTGGATTTTGCGCTCGTGCCTGGACGGAGCCCATCCTTTATGATTGCCCTCATACTTTGTGTTTTACACTGTGAACAAGACCAGAGCACCTATACAGACTGACAACAGTGACAGTAGATGATTAAAATGTCTAACAGTTTGTGATGGCGGGTCTGCTTAGAATCAGCGACAACAACAACACCCTTTATTTCTAGAGCCTGTTTTCATACAAATGCTGCTCAAAGTGCTTTACAAGAAAGACAAAAGAAATAAAATAAACATCAATGATGAACAATCATAAAAATAATCATTCTTTACATTTATATAGAGCTTTTCTCACAACTCAAAGAGCTCTCCACGCAGGGAGGACCTGGGAAGCGAACCCACAACCTCCTTACTGCATAACGATGAGGTAATAACAGAAAGTTTAACCTCGTCTGGACACTTGAGACCACCTCTCCTGTAAAGCTTTAATATCGGGGGTATCCTGTATCAGAATATGCCTAGTAGGCCAGGGCACCTGCTGGCACAGAGCAAATAAAACTACAACCTTCAGCGGTGTTATTACCTTTCCATTGGCTCCTCTAAAGCCCCAGTTTATGTCCACTGGTCTTGGATCATGTGACTGCTGCATAATAAATGGACACAGATGGGAGAACTGATTAACATATGAACAGGTTAAGGGCGGAGCCACAGTCAATCCCAGACAGAAAGGCGGAGCTAATGACGGGATACCTGCCAATTCAGGACATAAACAGGGAGCCAAGAGAGCGGACCACCACATTAGGACAGAGCAATAGCCAATCCTGGCCATAAAGGCAGGGCTCAGGACCCAGCATCGACCAATCGCTTGTCCGCACAGCTCTGTTTGGTTTACGACTTGTATTTGTGTGTCTTTTATGTCAATTCTGTTTGTTTCTTTCTGAAGCTTCCAGAACAAACTGCCACCTCCCACCCCCTCGCCTTGGCTGCATGTCTGATTGCCACCACTTGTATGTCACATTAGACGACTTTTCCAGGGATTTTCAGCCAAAGTCTTCATTTACATAATCCTAGCGAGTCGGAGGCAGGCATTCATTCGCCAGTGCGCTCCTGTGAAGATCAGTCCTGACTCGCCTGGCGACTCACTCGCTCCAACCAGTCAGGGTTGATTTTGTCTTTAGTTGTAGGGTGGGCTGAGTGTGCGTCAGAGCTGACAACCAATAAACACGCAGCTGGAAGTACAAAGGCAATGAATGCAGCGACAAAGAAACTCACCTGTCTGACGCACCGCAACAGAATGGACACATGAAAAGACAAAGGAGCTGAACTCAGCGTCTCTGCTCAGCCAATCAAAAGCCCCAGCGCTGTCAGGCAGCACGCTATTGGCTGTCAGAAAAAGGGGCGGGCACAACTGTGCTGGAAAGTTGCTACATTTGACAAGCCCAGTGATTTTCGGCCATGTAAACTGAAATGGTCCAGCGATGAGATCAGGAAGTGCGGTCGGCAGGTCTGACAAGCCCCATAACTAGAAGTCGTGTAATGTGACGTCAGTTTCAAGCCACTTCATTAGAGCTTTGTCTTTTATTAAGAGCTTCCAAGAGTCCATCCTGTTTTGATTTCATTTCCTCAACGCCACATTCAATCTCACAAACATCGTGAGAAACAAAATGGCCACGCCAGCCTGGCGATGCCCACAGCTAGCTGGAGACGCCTCCGGTACCACCTCAGGAAGTCGAGTGTTGTGGCCTCCAGTCAGCTGCTTGGCACAGTCCACTCGAATGGCAATTATTAACACTGATAAAAATAATAAAACGTCTGACAACCAAAAGCTACCAATGTAACATGTCAGAGATTTTTATCAACTGTGTATTCATCCGCCCCTGTCGGCCTCCGCTGCTTCTTTATCCCATCATTTGAAATTGCAGAGCAGAGGCAAATAGATTTGAAGAGCGATGATTGAGCGTGATGTTTAAGTAAACAGCTGTAAATTATTCTGACATTATGAAGAGAAAAGAAACCCGTGATGAAAAGCCGTCTGAGTGCTGGGGCAGCGGGTTTACGCGACAAGTGATTCATTCCAGGATGCAAATTCAAGTCACTGAGATGATTCTTAATCTGAAAAAAGTGAAAGAGCGTGTTGAGAAAGGTCGAGGGTGAAGCCCTCATCTTCTGGTCCTCACCAGGCTGGCCAGGACCTACGTGGGACAGTGAGGAGACTCCACAGGGACACGCCTCCCTCCACACAGGACTGGCTGCTGCCACTCAGGCTCCGCCCAGACTTGAAGTCAGCTGCCAGAGAAGAGACACTCGCTCACTGGCTGCCACAACATGTCACTCACCCTAACTTGTGTGTGATTAATGACATTTAAGTACGGGGGACTTCCCTCAGTTTAGATTTTTAGGGTAACTGGGCATTCAAAGGGGTAATTATGGAGTCCCTGTGTGTTTCACAGCACATGGTCTTGTCTACTCTTCATCTCAATCACACACACACAGGACCTGGCACTATTAATATGGCAAGCATTAGCCTGGGGGTGAAGGTGTGGGTTCAAATCCCACTACTGACACCACTTTGTGACCCTAAGCAAGTCACTGGACCTGGCGAAGCCAAAAGAAATCGTATCATAAATCTCGTAAGTCGCCTTGGATAAAGGTGTCAGCCAAATAAATAAATGCAATGCAATGGAGGTGACTGAGCACAAAGCCCCCTTCTCTGGTGGTCTTGCAGCCAATCAATGGGTCTAGAGTGCTCATTGCCTCTATTGGTTCAGCTCAGTGGAAGGCTGCCTTCATTTGCTTCATCGTCTTTGTAGATCGTGTGTAGCGCCCCCCTCGGGTGTGCATATGAACAAGTACTCGACCTGCGACTTATGACAGGGTAAAGCCCACCAAGGGACACGGCTTGGCTCGGACCACTCAGCACATTCCTGAAACTCCTCAGGAATCCTCCATCCCTCCGTCTCCGTTTACCGCATTGACGTTTTGCTCTTCTGCAAGTGAATTTTTCCGTTTTGTCTTACAATTTGCTATTTCAGACCTGACAGACACTCAGCATTTTGTAATCCACGTTTATTGGAATCGATTTTTTAGGATCTGCTTTCTCAAAATCGAGCCAAGGAATTCTTTTACTACGTCTGCTTTGTGTGTTTGATTCAGTTGGTGCGAGTGTCCTGGGCTTGAATCCTCCATCGGTCTCTCCATGTGGCGTTTGCATGTCCTGGAGATGTTAAAGTGAGGTTGCCAGCTTCAGATGGCTTTGTGGTGGTCCTGTGCCAGACTGCGATTGAGACTCTGAATGTGTGTGTGATGGGCCGATGTCCGGATGTCCAGCCTCCTGTGATCCTGAAGTTAACCAAACAGCTCCGAGAGTGCTTAGGTATGAGGCACAGTCTGAAGATCACGTTGTAGCGGCGCCACTGGCGAGTGAAAACTGCGGTGGCTCTGATTGGTCATCTGCTGGGGACAAGGAGGCCGGCGCGAGACTTAAAAGGAGGCCAGTTATACAGAGGAAAAAAAAATGTTTTATTGTTTCGTGTCTGCAGTGCGCCGTCTGCTTCGTCTTCCCGTTCAATTCCTGTGGATTCTTGTTTTGTCCGGGATCGTCTCCTGTGCGTGTGAATGGACTGTCTGGTGTCTGCCTGCTGGGTGAGGACTGATTTGGATTCTGTGTCCATCCCATCTTTCGTCATCTTCAGGAAGTACCGGTAGGACTCTCTTCACATTCACATACAGACCGTCTACCTCCATCGTTTCACGTGTTCATGGACTTCACCGTGTGTGGCTTTTCTTAGTGATTTGTTACTGTTGCCTTTGTGTTTATTGTGTATCATCGTAAAGGGAACCGTGGTGGGATCGTTGCAGTTTGTATAGTTATATTTCATTTATTATTGTTTAATACCATCTTTGATTTCTATTTTATTACTGGTTGCTTTTTTGTCTCTGTGTGGGAGTGTGTGTGAGTCGGGCTGGGTGCGTTCCTGGGATCCCCACCAAAAAACTAAATGAATCACCGGCGAAGGTGGCGTGAATCTTAGCTGGGGTTTTTAGTCTGCTACAGCCTGGTGTGCTTATTACTTGAATAACGTCAACTTTATATCCAAGGACGCAGACTTATGTCCAAAGGCTTGATCACTCTTCCTAATTTAAGATAATTAATAAGTTTTCTGTCATGTGTACTCGATGTCATGCCTACTTGAATGACGGTGAGCTAATTCCACTCCAGAAAGCATGCATACTGTACATGGAGTGCAGCCATACCGTATATATATTTATATTTATATATTGTCACACGCGTGCGATTGGGAGACGGCTGAAAGGCCTCAAGAACTGTACTACCACGCCAGGCCAGGGGTGGCGAGCTGCACTAGCTCTCCTCGTCAATCTTCTGCAGACCATCCACGGGAAATCTCGTTGGTCCCGGCGCCAGTGACGACGTCACTTCCTGTCTTGGGCCTTAAAGCCGCCATCTTTTCATTTTAGAATCAAACCTGTGAACATCACAACCAAATCAACCCGTTACGGGTGGCTGCCCCAAACCTTTTCAATGTCTGTGGTCTGCTTTGGTGACAATGTACTTATCTTCTTCTATAATACCCTACCGTGGCTGTCCGTTTGTCTGTCCAGGATTTTAAATCTCCTGTCGCTCTCAAACCCTTTGACCCACTGAACTGAAATGTGGTCCACATATACTACGTGACGTCTACTATCCGCTTTCGGGATGATGATTGACCTCCAAGGTTACTCCTCTTTTTATTTTAATGTAGAATCAACTCTCGGCAGCGGACAGCAGGGTGGCCGTGTGGCGCATGTGTACGGGCGCCATTCTCATCCCTACCACCTTCGCCATCACTTCCCCTACCTCTTCATACAGGGTGTCCCACTCGGGAGTACAACTTTAAAAATGCGAATTACTCTGCAACGTATCATCATGCAACAACATTCAAAATATTCCTTATTTAATGAAGAATTGATTCTGTGTCATAAAGAGGCGGGCACTAGAGCGGGCGCCGCTACGGTGGCCCCTGACACCAACCCTGCAGAGTGGAGAAAGCAAGCATGCAATACTTGTCCATATTTTGACGAATTTGTGAAACAACTGGACGACTACGAACTTCAAGAAGGTTACTTCCAACAGGACGGGGCAACGTGTCATACCTCTCATGCCAGTATGGAAGAGATCCGATCGTTTTTTGGAGACAGGGTGATCTTGAGAGGTTTGTGGCCACCTCGATCGCCCGATTTAGCTCCCCCAGATTTTTTTTCTATGGGTATATTTAAAGGGCAAGGTTTATGCAGGCAAACCCAGGACCACCGGACAACTGAAAGCAAACATCGAGCGTGAAATTGCTGCCATCGACAGTGACATGTTGCAGAGGACATTCTCAAATATGGAGAGTCGCGTTTCCTTGTGCGCGGACGTTGGGGAGGACATTTTCAGCACCTTTTGTAATGTGGACTTGTTTTCCACTAAATACAGGTATGTTCAGTTCTTACAGCTCGCCTTTACGTTCACGCGTTCACGCGTAATTCGCATTTTTAAAGATGTACTCCCGAGTGGGACACCCTGTATTTTAAATCAATCTTGAGGCAGATTGAAGAGTTAAGTGCCAGCTTAAAACGTACTCAGTAATTAGAAAACAAACACTGACTTAATCAGTTTTAATGTGAAAAGATACCAACAAAGAAGAGAAGAAGCGGACCGCTAGGGTGGAGAAAAGAAGAGCTGATCAGGAAGCAGCAAGCGCATCAACCTCTGAGCAAATGAATGATAAACATGCAGAGAAAGAAAGAGGAGCACAGCTATAACTCAAGTGGATTCACTGCACGTCGTCGTTAAAGCAGTGTGCGTTACTGGTATATATATTGTGATGGACGGCCGGTGTTTCAGCCCGGCCGGGACGTCCCTCAACTGAAGAAACAAGCCTTTTCGGAGCACTACATCCCCCGGGACGCTAGATGGCAGCACCCCTGGATAGAGACGGTTCCTCGGATTCCCGCAGGGCAGTATGGGACATGGAGTCCGTCTCTTCAGCCCTGTTGGGTGCCGCCATGGGGAGCTCACCAAGAACCAGGGGACTATTATCGTGACGCTAACCCGGGAAGTACTTCAGAGTCACGAGGACGGAAACCCGCAATACTTCTGGAATACTTGAAGAAGGCGTTTGACCCGGAGAAGGAATACTTCCGGGTCATGGACTTTAAAATCACTTTGGGAATCCCAGCAGATCAATCCGAGTTGGGAGGAAGTGTGACGGCGCTGCTGGGAGTGGAGGATTGGTTATTGTTGATCACTGATCGCTGAATTGATTTCTTATTGAGAATTGTGGAGTGTGCGGTGCTTTGTGCACTTTATTGAAGAATTATTATTAAAGAATCTTCTTGGTGTTTTTACAAGAGTGTCTGGGACGTCTGTCTGGTGGGTTCAACGGAGCAACAGCGCCTCTAGCGTCCACAATATATACTGTATATATAGTGACCAGTAGGGGGCACAACAGCGGCCTCCAAACCCCAAACCCCATTGCCTTTGGTCATCTTGTGCTAGCTGGCTGATGACGTCCATCTTGGCCTGACCCTCAGGCCCATGAAGGCATTCCTTTGATGTCAGTATTACAGCTTCAACGCTGCCCCTTATCATCTTCATGATCTTTTGACCAGAAATAAGAGACCCGAGGAAACGCACAGACATAACGCAGCCAGTTGTATTTTTTTTGACGAGCTTTGTCCAACTCTTTCCTCAGTCCAGCGTATGAACGGTAAATCACAGAGACGTCGTGGCCTGTTTTTCAGATTTTGATGGAGTAACACACTTCTCCTCTGCCTTCAGCCTTCCCTCCATTTTATGGAGTCTATCAGACTCGGTGTGTGTGAATAAAATAAATGGCTTCACTAATCAGGCAGTTAATTCAATTACTTTAACACCCCGTGTGTAGCGGCAGGCGGCTCCCAGCTGCGCCGTCTGCTTTATGCATTTGTCAAATGATATTCCCAGTTTTTATGATAACGTTATTTAGATGTAATTATCTGGGCAGCACAAGCAAAATAACATGGCAAATGATGCTTGGCCTCTTCTCTGAGTCTGTTGCCGTAATTTTATGACATTTTATGGATCGTCCATTTCCATCATACTGTACGTGTTCCTAAAACAAGAGAGTTATTAAGAGGCCCCAACTGGTGTCACCTAGCAAGGGTAGAACATCGGAGCACTACGATTAAATCGAGAAGGACAGCACCTTCAGAAAGTCTTCACCTTTTTGCTTTCTGTTCAGTTTGTGGCCTTGTGCTAAAATCATCTCCATTTCTTTTTTGTTCTCATCAAGCAGGACTGAACACCCCAGAATGACAAAGCGGAAGCAGGATTTGGGAAATTTTGGCAAATTCCTTAAAAATCAAACCCTAACATATCCCCCTGACAAAACTGTTCAGACCATCGAATTTGAAAATTCCGTTGGATTGATAATCACTGAGATGTTCCTGCACCTGGTTTGGAGTCCACCTGTGGTCAGTTCAGTTGGTTGCACGTGATGATGAAAGGCACACACCTGTCTAATGAGGGTCTACCAGCTGAGCAAAAACTCAAAGCGTGAAGTCAAGGGAACTGCCTGCAGAGCTTAGAGATGGTATTGTGATGACGACCGCGGCACTGAGAGTTCCCAAAAGATTCTGAAACAGAAGATGTTTGGGCCCACCATAACACTCTCCCTAGAGGTGGCCTGCCTGGCCCACCCGAGAAATCAGGGGAGGTAGGCTTCGATAAGAGGGGTAACCAAGAACCCAATAGTCACCTGAGCTCCAGAGAACCTACCTGGAGATGTGAGGATGGCACTCCACTAATCTAAGCTTTAGACAACAGGAGAAACCCCCCCGAGAATGTGCAAAAAGATGCTGGTAGGACCCTCAAACTATGAGAAACAAGATTTTCTGGTCTGATGACACCAAGACTGAACTGCTTGAACTTGTGTGTGTGAACTTGTCACATCTGGAGGACACCAGGCACTCACTGCTCATCACCTGCCATCCCACCAGTGAAGAATGGTGACAGCCGAATCCTGCTGGTCGGTTACTTTTCCACATTAGGGACTGGGAGACCAATTGAGAGAAAGCTGAATGGAGCAAAGCACAGAGACGTCCTTAATGACGTCAGCTCCAGAGCATTCTGGGTGATCCACCTCCCATCAGGACAAAGCAAATCGAACACAGGAGAGTCTGGGAATGTCCTGGAACGGCCCAGCCTGAACTCGGACCTGAACATCTCCAGAAAGACCTGAAGATAGCCGTCCACCGAGGGTCTCCATCCAACATGACGGAGCTTGAGAGGAGATGCAGAGAAGAAGGGCAGAGAATCACCAAAGGCAGGGTTGGGAAGCTTGTCATGTGATGTCAGACCAAGGAGACGCCAGGTCATCATCACTGCCAAATGGGCTTTCGCTAAGTGCTGAGTGAAGGATCTGAATATTTGCATCGATGAGATATTTCAGCTTTAAATTTTGAATAAATTTGAAGAAATGCCTGCAATCCTGTTCTTGCCTTGTCATTCCGGGGTATCGAGTTTTGTTTGATGATGGATTCAAGCAGCGGCCTGGAACACAGCGAATCGTGTCGCTCTTTAATAAACCTTGTCACTCGTGCGCTCCTGGGGGTCTCCCTCACCGTTCGGACAAGGTACGCGATTCCACGTTGGGACCCAGTGTGCTGTGGCTGTCTACATGAATTGTTCAATGATGTCCTACCCTGGAGGTGCAGTCCAGGAGAAGGGGGTGCCGGTCCATTGCGGACCACCGTCTTCCATGAACTCAGTCTGCTCATCTTTGAGATGTGCCTAGAAAACCCGAAACCCACACAAACACAAGGAGGACATGCAAAGTCCACGCAGAAGATCCAGTGGGGTTTGGAGATGTCACGGGGTCTTGTCTCTTAAACCAGAAGCTTCAAACCTTGAATATCAACACTGTGGAAAATTCTTCAGTACAGAAGACCAATTCAACAAGCGCACGTTGTGATTAACCGACTTCTTACTCTAATGGAATCGTTGGGGGGGAAAAAAACAACCCACTCAAGGCATTTGGACATTTACTCTGATGGCAGTTGTTAGCCGGAAAAAATGGCACCTCCGTTGAAAATGCATTAGTGGAGGAGCATACATCTGAAATGATTAATTATCCACTCGGCGCTGAGGACGTTGTGCTTCCTTGATTACAAATGGTACAGAAATGTAATTGTTACAACTCTCAGCCTGTTTACTGTCAACGGCAATTAGCTCTTCCATGTGAGCGGAATGAATAAAGGATGTTGTGCCACTGGGTGTGATGCATGTATAATTAATCATTAGCTTCTCGGCGAGACAAACGAGCCCTGGGAGCGAATCAGGCGAGCACATAAATAAGTGAAGGACTTGAGGGAAAGACGTGAAGTGGGAGGCACCCGTGGCATTAATTGACTTCTCACCGTCAGTCCATCGTGCCCTCGTATTACTTTTGTACATTATTAGCGCGGCAGATGGGTAGGGATTGGTACCCCCTGCAGAGGCGTTCCCAGATGCCCTGAGCATGTTGGGGTGTTTACAGAATTGTAGTCCACAGGACCCCCAAGTCCCACTCCTGGCTTTGCTATGTATTGGGGTAGTCAGGCTACCTGGCCATTTTACAATGGGGGGCTGGAATTTGGGAGTGCAGAAGCAACTGGGACCACCAGAGGGAGCTGATCTACTGAGACAACCAGGAGTAAGTAATTCTAGGATGTCTCGCCTAAAGGTTTTCCAATGCTGAATCTGTCCAGGTGTCCATATAAGCACAGAGAACTCCACTTTCTGCAGTCCATCTCGCCTGAAGAAGGGGCCCGAGTTGCCTCGAAAGCCTGCATTTTGTCATCTTTCCAGTTAGCCAATAAAAGGGGTCACTTTGCTTAACTTTGGGACAATCAGGAAGCAGTCCACAGGTGGAGTTTAAAAAGGCCCGTGAAGCTACAGGACAGGCCAGCGAACACCAAGCTGGGAGCTGTCCTGATTGAGGGATGACAGTAGCAGCATCGGGAAATGAAGCAACGATAAAAATGGAAGGAGGGTTGTATCCAGAAAGAACAGAATAACCAAACACCTTCAACCAAAGTTGTAGTCAAACAAGTCAAGTCAAGTCAACTTGATAGTCAAACAAAAGAGCAAAAATCCCAGAAGACGAGAGATGAAATAAAGCTTAGGCTTTCGTTTTATAAGAAATCAATCAAATGATGGATAACTTTGCATTGCGCCTGAAGACTTTCTGATGGCACCGTATGTGATGCTGATCTTGATACCAATGTCACACGTTGTCACTTGTGGTTGTCTCTGGCTGGCATTAGTCTACAAAGTAAAAATAAAGTTGGCAGCACCCCTTAGAAAGCCAAGATGGAGGAGCGTCAATGACACCCTCAGAACGTTTTTCAAAAAATAACTGCAAAGCAGACTACCCATCATGCAAACCTCCTTCTGGAAAAAACAAACAAACACACAAATAAACAAACAAATAAATAAAATGGGACAAACGTTTAGAAAAAGGCACAGAATCGCCAGCCGCGTGACTCTGGCCTTCCTGTAGCCACGCAGGTTTTATTTCATTTGCTCTGTCAGGGGCCACACGTCACTGGCCTGCTTTTGCGTGTCCGGTGGTCTTGATGGTGTCTAAACGGGCCGCGTCCCCTCTCGTGATGAGCTGCGCTTGGTATTCACACCTAAACCACATTTTATTCTCTCGGGTCCCGTCATGGACGGCTTCAAGTACAAATGAGCAAAGACTTCCTGGCATCCGAGGATCGCCAAGCAATTACTCAATGAATGGTCAGGCACAATCCCATCCAATAATATGACATTTACACTTTTATTTCGCATTAGTCAGAGGTTTTACTGTAGCACAAATATTCACCAAATAAGTAATAGAAGCAATGTGCTTTTCATTAGCTTTGCAAACTTTTTATTTATATATATATATACATACATATATTTTTTTTTTCCATCATCCAGTAGTAGAGCTCAGCGTTTCATAAGGATGCACAGCACCGGAGAAGTCGTCTGAGACGAGGACCTCGGCGTGACACGAGCCGCATGTCTGCCGTCTGAAGGAAGTCTGCATTTTTATGGAGAAAGGAAAGTGGTCATTTGAGAGCAGCAGGGGGCAGTGTTTTATTAAAAGCAAATTTGGAATAAAAAGCAGTTATTGCTCCGGCGATATGGTTTCTATTATGGCTGGTGTTCAGCTGGGCATGGAGCCCAGGTAGAAACCCCATTGAGCATCACTTCTGGCACCAAACGCTACTCATTTAGACTGTGGTCCCCGGGCTTTGCCAAACATCACTAAAAGGATTACTAATTCTGGGGGCTGCGAATAAATCATAAGAAGAGATTATGCAAATCTGTGACATTAGACTATCGCTGCATGATTTTCACCAAAGTCAACATCCGTGTCAGGCCATGTATGTGCATATCGTTAGAAACAATCTTGGGACCCCGCCACATTCTGCACACTTTAATTGTTTGAAAGGAGAAGTTTGACATTTGGGCCCATCCGTCTATCTTTAATAACCCAGAATGACAAAGTGACAACATGGGGCCAGAAAGGTTTGCAAATTTATTAAACGTCCCAAACTGAACGCTTTCGTTCCTAGAAGTATTCAGACCCTTCAATCAGTGCTTTGCAGAAGCCCCTTTGGCGGCCATTCCAACTCGGAACTGGGCAGTTGATCCCAATCTTCCTGCCAGACCCTCTGAAGCTCCGTTAGATTAGATGGGAGGCATCTGTGAACTGCCATCTTCGGGTCTCTCCACACGTGGCCGGACCACTCAAGGACACTCAGAGACTTGTCCTGAAGCCACTCCAGCATTGTCTTGGCTCTGTGGTCCCCGTTATTAGGCCGTCACCCCAGTCTAAGGTGGTGTGCACTCCACAGCAGGTCTTCTTCAAGGACGTCTCTCTGTTTGGTTGTACTCCTCCTTCCCTCAGTTGTCAGCAGTCTCTCTGTCCCCACAGCATGAGGCTGACACCACCATTGCTTGACCGAAAGGATGGTCTGGATGGGGTGCCTGGTCTTTTCCAGACAAAGTGCTTGGAGTTCTGCCCCGCAGAGTTCAGTTTTTGTCTCATCCAACCAGAGTCTATTCAAGCGTGTGGACACCAGGGGGCGTAGAGCTCCTCAGACCCCGGACACAACAGACACAGAGCCCAAGTTCAGCACACACCACCCGCTTATTAAGTGTGGCAGATGTGTTCCCTCGTTTCCCACCACTCCAGCACCCAGCAGCACAGCCTACAGCACACAGCACTATCTTTCTCTCCTCCTTCCTTCTCTCTCTCTCTCTCTCTTTCTCTGGCAAGCTTCGTCCACTTCCTCCCAACACTAATTCCCCGGGGTAGTGGCAGCTGGCTCCTTTTATAGGGCACCCGGAAGTCCTCCAGGTGTCCAGTGTGGCAGACGTGCTTCACTAAAGGGTTCACCCTGGCACCCACAGAACCCAACAGGGCTGCGACAAACTCCCATGGAGCCCTGTGGAAATCCGAGGCACCGATGCAACCCAGGGGGCCTGCCATCTTGCATTCTGCCCTAATGAAGCTGCCTTGCCCCATCCTTCCATTCCTTAGGCGTCCCTGCCAGGTTGGGGGGCCGGCTGTCCCTTACAATTGTCACATGCCTTCTACTCTGAAGTAGCTTCCATCAAGCCTCTCTACAATACATCCCTGAGTGCTGCTGAGATGGTTGTCCTTCACACTGATTCTCCACACTTAGCAAAGGACTATCTGAAGCTCTGACCATTTGGGTTCTTTGTCACCACCCTAAGTTAGGCCCTTCTTGTCTGGATCCTCACTTTGGCCAGGCAGCCCACTCAAAGGAGAGTCCTGGTGGTTCCAAACTTCTTGCATGTCACAGTTCTTGAGGTCACTGTGCTCCTGGGAACACTCCAAGTTTCAGAAATGGTCATTTTTCCCTTGCTCTGATCGATGCCTCACCACCATTTGATTACAGAGGTCCTCCTTGGACTTCATAGCTTGGTTTTTGTCCTGACATGCAGTGTGAATTGTGGATCTTCTATATGGAGGTTCATGTGTGTCTTTCTAAACGACATCCAATTGATTCACTTGGCTAAAGGTGGACTCCAGTCAAGTTCTGGAAAAGTCTCGAGGAGGATTAAAGCAACGAGAGGCACCTGAGCACAAACTGGAGGACCACAGCAAAGGGTCTGAAAACTTCTAGGAAGGAAAGATTTCAGGCTTTGAATTTTAATAAGCTTCCTGAGAACACATCGCCAATTTGTAATTATGGGCTACTGAGCGTAGATTGATGGGTACAAAAAGTAAATCTATAACACCATAGAAGAGTGTGCAGAAAGTGAAGGACTCTGTCCATGTTCTAAATTACTGGAGGTGATGACTTTCACAGGAGTGTGTGCACCAGACTCCATATCTGAGAAGCTAGGGAGTGCTAGCAGGGGCAGTTGGGTGAGATAATGGCCGACAAATGAAATTGCACCCTGCCTTTGTTGAGCTTTGTTGGGCTGAATGGCCATCGAGATTGTTCGAATGCTCTAATCCCAGAGACCCTGCTCACTTTATTCTTCCCATGAGCACCAGGGGTCTTCCTCATGTGTCATCAAAAAGCATGTGATACGGTCACCCTCATCTGAAGCATGAAGGAGAAGACACCAGAAGACATCTGACGTCACCTCCCTAATATCGTCAAAAGCTCCCAAGTAGAAGTCGTGGTCGTTCTTGGACCCGCTTCAGAGGTGGAGCACCGATGTCTAATCTTCGGTGGGCTCCAGGCGGCGGGCACCAATGTTACTCTTTGTTGTTTGTTCTTTTCCTATCCGACGTTAAACGGGGGATCCCTTGGGACGGCAACTCTTCTACTGTCTAATTACAGCGCACACATTTTATTGACTTTAAAGATGTCATCATAAGGAATAAATTACAAATCATTAAGACCTACAGTACTGCACATTATTCACATTTGAATTTCAATCTCAACGCACTGCTGTGAAGCTCAGTTCCCCCTATGAGCCCTTTGCGCTTTTCAATAATTACAAATATGTGGAATGAAATGCAATAAGGCAGCAATAAGAAATTAAGGAGAATTCCACCGTGGATGAATAAAGAGCTAAAAAAGCAGTTAGAAAGTAAAAAACAGAAAAGAGCTGCACACGACGCACAAGACAAATGTAATTTTATCGACTACTTCACTCCAATCTCAGGACACACACATCGAGGGAATCCCTCACGTTCACTGGTGCCAAGGCCCAGAAAGCAATAAAAGAACGATAAAAGAGTACATACAACATTGAAGAGAACACACCAAATGAAACGATTAAGCACTTCAAATGTCCTACTTTAACAAGGCCGCCCAATTTCAAAGTCCTCTGAAGCAAATTCCAAGTGGATGGGGCCCCAAATCTAAGAGCAGGACACCAGGAAGGCCCAGCGCGAGTCCTGGCACCGCTCAGGAAGTCTTCAGGTGGGGCTGAGGGGGTACAGCATGTGAGGGCCGTCTACCGAGGATGGCTTTATGCGTCGGTTCCGTTCAGTCACTGACAAATGGCCGCCTTACCTCTCTGCAATGTAACGGTCAAAAGGACATTAGGAAAGCTAAAAGGCTGCCAGGGGGAAACATTGAGGAAACTGTGGAAGATGAGCCAAAGAGAGCCTTGTAATAACTGAAGGTGTTTTCTTGTTTTACGTTATTTCTTCTAAATTGTGGGACTCACTTAGATTGATCTGAACACACTCGGGTGTTAACAAAAGCGACTAGACTGAGACCCTTTAGAGATGGTGGTCTTGGTGCAGCACTACACAAGTATGAATGCGATCAAACACAAAGCCAGCCTAACTATAGGAAACACTGTGAATTATGGGTAAGGTTTGTGCATGCTGTGACAGTAATGCCATGAACCCCAAGAACACTTCTAAAAATACCCACTAGAGGGGGTATCACTGTCAAAACCCAGCTAGCAATGAGGAGAAACAACACATGTCTATAAAATCCAAAGTGATTTCTCAATAACAATGAAGCTCCATGGAGGAATTGCCCAAAAATTTAAAGGCAAACCAATGAAACCAAAGTCCCAGAAATGGAATCAAAAACTGATCAATAAAGCTCAAAAGTCCAGAAATCCAATAAACCAAAGAAACACAAAAAACTTCACCAACTCTCTAATACATTTGAAATCCATCACCAGGAACAGTGGAGGACCCTCCAGATGTAAAGGGTGGAGAGCAGTTCCTGGTGGTGGCGGGCCTGTGGCTCCGCCTCTTAGTGGACCACCAACAAAACACGTGAAAGGCAACTGATTGGCCTACTGAAACAGCCAGAAGGCAAAAACAGGGAAATGATTTGCCTTTCGCTCAGCAGTGGCGTCTGACTTACTGAGGAAGTGCTGCTGAGATGAATGGCCTTCCGACAGGAGCTCTCAGCTCAGCAGAAGATTTCTGTATTCCAGCCAGGGTCCTTCCCCTGTCTGGGGTCTCGTTCCTGTTTTTATGTTATTTTTTATCGTTGATTTATTGTATTGTTACTTTTGGTTATTATCTGCTTAATTCCTTATGTTTGTGTTAGGTGCCTTGTGCTTCATGGGTGGCTCCCCAAGTGTGTGGACCACCTGCCTCTCACCGTAAGGGACTGCCCTGAGCCCTATACAAATGGGGACAACCCTCAGTCCCCTGCGGTTCATTTGAATGTGTCTGGGTGTTACTGGGCTTACTGGATGTTTGGCCTCTGTGCTTTGTGTTTCGACTAATCTTTGGCTTTTTGTGTTTTGGACTTGATCACCTTGGATTGCCTTTGTCGTTTCTCATTTTTTGCTCCACTAACCTTCTTGCTGTTACAGAGTATTGCTGTGAAGAATACACCTTTTCATCTCTAAAGATTCCGTGGTTGCTCTTGTTACGGTTTGACCATTAACCCTCTACTGGGCAGTTTTGGAAGTTTTTATGGAAGTTGTGCTCTAGGAGCTCTCAAGTTCACAACACTGCAGGAACGTCCATTGCACTCTTGGCCACCTCCCTTTCCCAGGCCCTTTTGTGCCCAGTTACTCGGCACAGCTCCAAGCTTCTTCCATTTCACAATTCTCATGGCTACTGTGCTTCTAGGGTCACTCCAACGTTTTAGAAGTGCTTTGATCCTCTTGACCACAGTGCGATCGTAGAGCTCTACAGAGTGGCCCTCAGGATTGACATGCAGTATGAATTGTGGGACCTTCGATAACTCAGGTCCATGTGTGCCCTTCTGCATGACGTCCAATCATTTCTGTGCAGCAGAGGTGGACTCCATCAAGTTCTAGAAACGTCTCAAGCAGAATTCAAGCAACACGATGTACCGGAGCACAATGTGGAGTCAAAGAGCAAAGGGTCTGAATATACAAGTGAGAGATTTCAGTTTCTGATTTTTCATAAATTTACAAACCTTTCTCTTTTTTCAGTTATTGAGCGTCCATTGATGGACACATTTGTCCGTTTTGAAATGAAACCTGCAGCACCCTGAAGTACGGCGATGACTGCTTGACTCCACTGTACCTCTGCTGTAAGGCATTGTTCAAACGCACTCACGCCATTGTGGTGTACAAAGAAATAACATTTAAAGAATTATTAGAAGTGTCTCCACCACACAGCATTTAATAAAAGAGGGCTGAAGCTGAATGAACGTCTCCTGCTATCTGAGGTCCCTGCAACAAACACCCCGAGGCCACCTCCCGTGGTCACAATTCTGCTCGGCCGCGACGCAGGTGGCCTGAATGTTTATGTCTTGAAGCCGCCGGGTGATTTATTGCCGATCCTCCGCTCGCATCTCGCCAGCTCTACGCCGTGCGGCTCCCGTCTAATTAAGAAGATTTTCAAATGACCCCTGAAGTGACTTTGCTCTGAACGTAAAGCTCAGGAGGTTCCAATGTGTCTTGCTGTCATCTTGTATTCAGGATCACCGCCGGTGAAGTGATGTACTTCGATTGGCTCTCTTCCATCCGAGGTAGCCAGCAATCCTATTATTATTTTTTTTTTTTCTTCCCTAACATCACATAATGAAAACTGTGCCTCCTTCATCACTCAGTCTGGGAGTAAATGCTCTTCTGTTGTCGGCCGACCTCACTCTAAAATGAAAAAGGATAAAACACACAATGCTTCTCCGGCACGTTCTCTGGGCCCTCCCCGCTCATTCGAGGGGTTGGCACTGATAAGAGCGTCCCCATTTAATCCCGGTGGGGACACTCGACACTTCAGTGGTCTGCTCAGAAGTGCCCCCCCTTCCTCTGGTCCTTCTCTTATTTGCTTCCTTTCTTCAATTTTGCATTTTGTGCTTTATGACCAAATGACTGTCTCTGGCATGTGCTCACCCCTCAGTCACGTCACACGACTCGTTTTTAAGCACTTTGCAATTGCAGGCGTCATTTATGTAATCTTAGAGAGTCGGGGGCCATCGTGTAGCGTGACATGCCAGTCGGTGACTCACCCAGACAAAGCCAAACAGGTTTATGTCTTAAGTTGTAGGGACCAGGTAGCCAATGACGCTCAACAGGAACTCCACTGCTTATGTTGGAAGGATAAGGGACGCGGGGGTTTTGGGTCCCCTAAAACTGAAGTGAGGCCCATCTGTCTGATGTCTCATGTTTTATGTGCCACAGCAGAATGGACAAAGGGGGCTGAGATTGTGAAGGAATTCTCCATACACTGGCACTGTAAGGCAGCAGGCTCTTGGCTATCACAAAAACAGGCAAGCTTGCAATATTCTGGGGAACAAGAAATAGGAGTCGTCCAACTCATCACCCCCTGCAAAGACTAGTCGTGTCATCTGACATCCTCAGGCAATGAGATCAGCATCTGCAGTCGTCAGGTTTAGCATCCCCTCTGACTAGAAGTCGTGTAACGCGACGCTGACTTTACTGCCATTTATACATATATGGCCCCTCATGGACCCCGTGATCATCAGAGGTGACCATGTGCAGAGGGTGCAGACCTATAAATATCTGGGAGTGCAGCTGGATGACAAATTGGACTGGACTGCCAATACTGATGCTCTATGTAAGAAAGGTCAGAGCCGACTATACTTTCTGAGAAGGTTGGCATCCTTCAACATCTGCAGTAAGATGCTGCAGATGTTCTACCAGACATACGCGGTGGTGTGCTGGGGAGGCAGCATAAAGATGAAGGACGTCTCACGCCTGGACAAACTTGTTAAGAAGGCAGGCTCTATTGTAGGAGTAAAGTTGGACAGTTTAACATCTGTGGCAGAGCGACGGGCATTAAGCAAACTCCTGTCAATCATGAAGAGTCCACTGCAGCCACTGAACAGGATCATCTCCAGACAGAGGAGCAACTTCAGTGACAGACTGAGGAGACCCCACACTATGCGACTCTTCAGTTCCACCCGGGGGAGTAAACTAACATTATTTAAAGTTATTGTCTGCTTTTTTATTTATTTATTTATTTTTTTCATTTTCATTTTTATTACTATTTAATTTAATATCGTTTGTTTTTTTTTTGTTTTGTTTTTTTGTATCAGTATACTGCTGCTAGATTATGTGAATTTCCCCTTGGGATTAATAAAGTATCTATCTATCTATCTATCTATCTATCTATCTATCTATCTATCTATCTATCTATCTATCTATCTATCTATCTATCTATCTATCTATTATATAGTGCCTTTCATCTATCTATCTATCTATCTATCTATCTATCTATCTATCTATCTATCTATTATATAGTGCCTTTCATCTATCTATCTATCTATCTATCTATCTATCTATCTATCTATCTATTATATAGTGCCTTTCATCTATCTATCTATCTATCTATCTATCTATCTATTATATAGTGCCTTTCATCTATCTATCTATCTATCTATCTATCTATCTATCTATCTATCTATCTATCTATCTATCTATCTATCTATCTATCTATCTATCTCCTTCCTGTTCTTGCTGTCGCTGTGCATGCTGGGTGGTTGTCTTGAGTGTGAGCGAGTGGAACTGGTGGTGGACGCTGAGGTGAGTGTGGTGATTCTTTTTCTTCTAATTTTCTAGTTTCTTATTTCTATCTTTTCTTTGGTGAAAACAGCTACACTTGTTTTTGTACTGAGTGGCTTAGGCCACGGCAGCCGCAATGGCTGCTAATCTTGACGTTTGAGCCGCCGCCATGGGATTAAACTTATATCGGAGGAGTTTGTTCCTTTAGAGGCGGGGTTTTGGCGGTAGGCGAAGTGGTCGGATGTGACAATATTAAGTCAGCTTCACGAATGAGCGGGAATATCGTGGTTTTTTTGAGCTCTGTGGATTTAGTTCCGACAGTGGTTGAGAAGGGGGTGGTTATTAATGGCTCCTTTGTACAGGGTTCCCCTTTAGCCGTCCGTCCCGTAGAGTAACAATTTCAAATGCGCCGCCTTTTCTCAAAAATGAAACTATAGCGAAAGAGTTGGAGCGGCATGGGCGTCTGGTATCGAAAATTCGGCACATTCCTTTAGGTTGTAAATCGCCTGATTTAAAACATGTCTTGTCATTTAGGAGACAAGTTTTTATGGTTTTAAATAGAATGGATGACGAATTAAATGTGGCAATGAAGTTTAGAGTGGACGGTTTCGATTATGTGATTTTCGTCACTTCTAACGAAATGAAATGTTTTGGTGCGGGAGTGAAGCTCATTTAATTAAACAGTGTCCTGAGAGACAGCAAGGGAACAAGAAAACTAGCCGTACAAATACAGAAATAGAGGGGCAGAAAGTGGAAGATCACGAAATTGTGGCTGATGGCGCAGAGGCGCAAGGTGATAAGAATAAAAATGCTACTAGAGCTGAAGGGCAGGAGAATCAAGTGCCGCCCAGAGATGAGCCGAATGAAGGCGGTAGTGAAACGGTAGATCAAACAGCGACTGCAGCAGAAAGTGTGTGGGGAGACATTGATATGGACGAGGGAAGCAGCAACGAGACAGAGGAAAAAAGTGAATTTAAACGTCCTGCTCAAAAAAGGCAAGGAGAAAGAGAAGATCGGGCACGAAAGAAAATTGTTTTAAGTCAGGGCTCGGGGGTCGTTGGAGAGGATCCCGCCTATGGTCCTTGTCAGGAGGATTTTCCGTCTTCGCGGAGACGGCCGATAACGTCTCAAATGCGGGAGTGTCGGGGAAGAAACGACGACGGTAATATCTCCGATGGGTCTGCTGCCTCGGAGCCCCCAGAGTTAAAAGCCAGGGGGGGTTACAGCGCTCAAAGTGTGAAAGAGTTTTTGGTGAATACCGCCGGAAAAAAGGGGGTGGATGTGGCCGAATTTTTCCCTGACATTGACCTCTTTCTATCGTCTGTCCGCGGGTTGCGACGAGACAAAGCAGCCTCCGCAATGTTTGATGTTAAAGAACTAGTGAGGCTAAAGAATTTAACAAGTAAACTGAGAAAACAGTCCAATCTAAACACCACCTAATGGCTAAGCCCCCTGTTAAATCTACTCCACAGTCTTTGTGGTGGTCCCTGTGTTTTATTGTGTGTTTATCTATATATTCTGTTACCATGGCAAGTGTACACATAGGAACCCTAAATATTAACGGTGGGAGAAGTCCAGATAAGAGGGTCGCATTGTTTGATTTTATCAGACAAAAGACTTGAATGTCACCTTTCTACAAGAAACCCACATTGATGAGCACAATCAGTGGGAGTGGAGCAGAGATTGGAAGGGGGACATTTTATTTAGTAATGGGACAAATGTTAGTGCTGGAGTGGCCATTTTATTTCTTGGAGGACTTCAAGTAGAAGTTTGCAGCACTGATGAGCTGGTGAAAGGAGACTCCTAAAAGTAACGGTGAAATTTCATGGCAGTGTCGTCACTTTCATTAATGTATACCGAATGAGGGTGAGGAGAGGCTCCACTTCTTTAATAAGTTAGGAGATCTTTTATCCAAGTGTGACCCTGAGGAAGTGGTGGTGTTAGGAGGGGATTTTAATTGTACACTTGATACCAGAATAGACAGAAATAATGGGCTGGAACGCACCCTCGCTCAGCACGAGCTTTAGGTAAAATAATTAAGGACATTGGGCTGGAAGATGTATGGAGGGCTAAAAATGGGGCCTGTCGGCAATACACCTGGGGGAGGACGAGTGGAAATACGATCTCAATGGCAAGACTCGATCATTTTTATAGTTTTAAGCACCTGTTAGGTTTATTTAAGGTGTGCTCTATTGTGCCTACTGGATTCTCTGATCACAGTTTGGTGTGTTGTACACTTATTTGTAACACTTACAGACCCCGTAGTCCATACTGGCATTTTAACACACTCCTCCTTAAAGATCAGAACTTTAAAGAGTTATTTGTTCATTTCTGGGGAGGCTGGAAGGCTATGAAGAAGGAGTTCACCAGCTTACAACAGTGGTGGGAGGTTGGGAAGAGTCACATCCGGGCCTTGTGTCAGGAGTATACCAGAAATGTCACCCAAGTATTGCGGTCAGAAATGGCAGCTTTAGAAATTAAAATAGCTGAATTTCAACAGCTTCTAGAGAAGGGTCCAAATGAGCAGCTTCAGGCGAGCCTGACTTCTGCTAAACTGGGGTTGGCTCACCTGCTTGAGACCAGAGCTCAGGGGGCTTTAGTGAGGGCCCGGTTTCAACGACTGACTGAGATGGATGCACCAACTCAATATTTTTGGTTTAGAGAAAAAACTCGCAGAGTAAAATCTTACATTGCATAAGAACACCCGATGGCAGTGAGACACAAGAGCCCAGTGAAATAAGGCAGGTGGTCGCGAATTTTATGAACTTCTGTTTGCTGCAGATGGAGATGGTGGCAGTGAAGACCAACAGGCCTTTTGCAGGACTTACGCAGCTGCCCAATGCAGATGTGGCACAGCTAAATAGAGAGGTGACCTTTGCAGAACTCACCACAGCCCTGGGACAGCTGAAAACAGGGAAGGTCCCGGAATCGATGGAATACCAGTGGAGTTTTATAAAGAGTTCTGGGATGTCATCGGCCTGGACTTATTGGAAGTGTTCCATGGAGTTTTAAAACTGGCTTGTTACCGCAGAGCTGCCGTAGAGCCGTGATCACGCTGCTGCGAAGAAGGGAGACTTGTGTCTCATTAAGAACTGGCGGCCTGTGTCTCTCTTATGCGCTGATTATAAAGTTCTCTCTAAAGCCTTAGCCAACAGGATGGTCCAAGTTTTAGGGAGAGTGGTGCATCCTGATCAGAATTACTGCGTGGCTGGCAGGTCCATCTTTAATAACATTTTTTTAATTCGGGACATTTTGGCTGCTGCAGAACTGTTTGGTTTTCAGACTGGTCTTATTTTTCTTGACCAGGAAAAGCTTTTGACAGGGTCAGTCACTCATTTTATGGAATGCCATGAAGGCGTTTGGGTTTGGGGGGTCTTTTATTAAACATATTCGTTTACTTTATAGTGACATTTCTGGTATCATAAAGGTCAATGGTGGCTTGTGTGCACCTTTCAGTGTCAGAAGAGGAGTCAGACAGGGATGTTCTTTGTCCGGCATGTTATATGCTCTGGCGCTGGAGCCTTTCCTGGTGCACCTGAGGAAGGTGCTGACTGGTCTCTCCATCCCCAACTGCAACATGGACCCTGTGAAAGTCACTGCTTATGCAGATGATCTTGCTGTAGTCATCACAAGCCAGAAGGATTTGGGCAAATTAACAGAAGGTCTGTGGAATTACAGTAAAGCATCTCGGCTAAAGTGAATTGGAACAAAAGTAGTGCAGTGCTGGTGGGAACTGGACAGGATGTAGTCCTCCTCGACTGGAAGGAGGTCTGCAGTGGACAACTGGAGGCTTCCTGTACCTGGGAGTCCATCTTGGAGATGACCACTACATCCAAAAGAACTGGGAGGGTCTGTTGGACAAGGTTACAGCTCGGCTTGCCAAGTGGAAGTGGATACTCCCTCAGTTATCCTATAGAGGACGGATGCTGGTCATTAATAACCTGGTGACCTCCAGCCTGTGGCATAAGTGTATTTGTCTACAACCTCCACCTTTGCTTGTTCAGCAGATACAGAAGGCGATCATGGATTTTTTTTGGACTGGTACCCATTGGATACAGAAGGGCGTTCTATTTTACCATTGGATGAAGGCGGACAAGGACTTATTGACATTACCAGCAGGATTGCTGCTTTCCGCCTTCAGACCATTCAAAACTGCTGTATCCTGTCGAGCAGAGCCAGTGGATGAACTTAGCCGTACTCTTCTTTAAACAAGCCAGGCATATGGGACTTGGGAAAAGTTTACTGCTGTGCCACTTAGATAAGATCAAGACTTTACAGGTGCCAGGTTTTATAAAAGCCTTCTAGCAGCGTGGCAACTGCTGTTGATAAAAAAGGACTGTGATGACCTCTCCACATTTTGGGTCCTTCATGAACCACTGTTCTACAATCCTGCTGTTGGCACTGCTACAGGACTTTCTGAAAATTGTATTAATCATTTCATAATACATGGAATAACCACAATAAAGGACATAATTGACTGGGAAAATTACACTTGGAAAAGTGCACAAGTGGTAGCAGTGGAGACAGGGGTACACTCAGTCCGCTAATGGAGAAGTTTCTGTGGCAGGTACAATCATCAATGGACAGGGAATCCATGACACTCCTGCACGGAATTTTCTCATCACAATTGAAGCCAACTGAAACACCTTTTCCAACGCTTACTGTGTCTCCGGCTGTTGAACTGAGGGATGGTGAGACTAATGTTTTAGCCTTAAGTTCTCTAGAGGCGTTATCTCTACCTACAGTGCCGGGGAAACAGCTGTACAGGATTTGTGTGAAGGTGAACAACCTGGAGCAGCTGAGGACACGAAGACACGACACACCATGGAGAGACAAGCTTGGAGCCCCTCAAGGACTGAACCCCGCATGGAGGTCGTTGTACAAGCCGCCATTGGCCAGTAGGGTGGGAGACCTGCAGTGGAGGTTGGTACATGGGATACTAGCGGTGAACTCCTTCTTATCGATTATATGTCCGGGGGCTCAGATTGCTGCCCTTTTGTGGTCTGAGGGAAAGTGTCTTTCATGCATTTATGTATTGTGAGAGGCTCCAGACCTTTTTTAGTGAAATTGAAAGAATAGTAGAAGGGCTGGGGTCCGTATAATGGCACGGTGTTTGTGTTTGGGGTTAGAATTACAAAACACACCAGAGAAAATATGAACTTAATTAATTTTATTATCGGGCAAGCAAAACTGTCAATATGGAAGACCGTAAAACAAGATTACTGGGAGTGGAAATGAAAATGTTGTTGTATTTTTAGAAAAGTATGTGAAAGTAGGATATTAGTGGATTTTAATTTTTATAAGTCCACAAATAATTTAGCAAAGTTTAAGGAAATGTGGTGCGTGAATAATGTGCTTTGTGTATGTGATGAAGATAATTTGCAATTTGTGCTTTGACTTTGGTGTTTCATTCCTTTATAAATTGGGTGGATAAATTGAGAATAAGTGGGATTGGAGGGTGGAAACAATGGGGGGGATTAGATAAATATATACTCCAAGAACAATATGAATATGTAATGGTTTAAAATGAATATTCATCATTAGGAAAGTGTGTACGTGTTTTTGTAAGACTTAAGATTTTGAGTTTTACTGTGTTTTTTTGTATTTATTCCTGTGTTTATTTAATAAAGTTTGCTTTTAAAAAAAAAAATATCTATCTATCATTATATATCTTTCATCTATCTATCTATCTATCTATCTATCTATCTATCTATCTATCTATCTATCTATTATATAGTGCCTTTCATCTATCTATCTATCTATCTATCTATCTATCTATCTATCTATCTATCTATCTATCTATTATATAGTGCCTTTCATCTATCTATCTATCTATCTATCTATCTATCTATCTATCTATCTATCTATCTATCATTATATAGTGCCTTTCATCTATCTATCTATCTATCTATCTATCTATCTATCTATCTATCTATCTATATATTCACCTTTCATCTATCTATCTATCTATCTATCTATCTATCTATCTATCTATCTATCTATCTATCTATATAGTGCCTTTCATCTATCTATCTATCTATCTATCTATCTATCTATCTATCTATCTATCTATCTATCTATCTATCTATCTATCTATCTATCTACATCGACTGCCATTCACTTTTCTCATCTGCAGCTCTCGTCAAAGAGTTCAGGCCCAGAGAGATTCCACCAGACCTGCTGTGTCCATTTTTAGTCTCGCCAAGATGAAGGCCCTTGTAGTGGTGCCATTGAGGAACACTGCGGGCCTGGCCGAATGGAGAAGGTCTAAGGGCACCTCGAGGTGATGTTCGTTTTGCCCATTATTGTCTTCTCCTCATGCCCACAATCCAAAGACACGCCAGTTAGATGAAGTGGCATTGTTAAATTGGCCCGAGTGTGTGTGTGTTTGCCTTGTGATGGGCTGGTGTCTGTCCAGGTGTTGTTCCTGTCTTGTGCCTGATGGCCCCCTGACCCCACCCTAGAAAAGCAGGTTAGGAAGACGGACGGACAGACAGATGGACAGATGTCTTCTTTGAAATTCTGTGTTTGCAACTCATCTGCTCTCGTTGGGCTGCTCGTAGCTCCATTTCAATTTCATTTTCCATTTTTATTTGCTTTTGCTCTTACTGAGTGGTCACTGGAGGCCCATTGCACCTTCTGCATGTGACATCTGAGCTGAAGCTGAACAGAAGATAAAACACTCAGGTGAAAAGCTGTGGAAGAGTGTGCCACTTTGGGGTCGCCAGAATAATAATGAGAACAAGGAGAGAGAGAGAGTGTGTGTGTGTGTGTGTGTGTGTGTGTGTGTGTGCGTCGTGTGATGCATCTTCTTATCAGCACAGCCACCACTAGAATGTTCCGAATGGCTCCTCTATTTTTACATGTTTTTTGCAGCTGCAGAATGTAACAACATCCAATGTCTTGCTTCAATTCTGCTATAATGACAAAGTTCCAGGAGGGTCAAATGCAGACCTTCACTCCTAAAGCTCAGGGCTGGCAGCCCTAGGCAGCTGGGACCCTGACAGTGATCCCCAGAGTTGGGCATTCCTGCCACAGTGAGGCACAAAAAGGGGAGCAGGGCTCCAAAAACCCACTCAAGAGATCAGACCTGTCATTAATTCAGGCAAAGGACCCCAAATTTGTCTCCCAACAAGGCACCCTAAGCCCCACCCAAAGGGGCAAGTGTTGTAGACCTCCACAATCAAGCTGGGGTGAGTTATGGATGACGTCCAGGGGTTAAACCCATTTCTAAAGGTGTGAGTGTTTCCATGAGCATGGGGGCTCAATAACCGTGAAATGGAAGAAGTTTGGGACCACCAGGATTCTTTTTAGAATTGGCCATTCACACAACTGGACAAGAAGGGCCTTAGTTAGGGAGCTGACCAAGAACCCAAACGTCAGTTGGACAGAAGTTCAGAGAATAGAACCGTTGAGATGGGAAAAGCTGTCAGAAGGATGTCCATCTCAGCAGCACTCCATCAATCAGGTGCTGAAGGTGGAGTGGCCAGATGGAAGTCCTAGGCGTTTTAAGGACATTGAGGGCCTGAGAGAAAGCATTCTCTGGTGTGATGAGTTACAAGCAGGACTCTTTGGCCAGACCTTCACTCACTGCATCAGGCCAGCAACAGGCCCTGCTCATCACCTGCCTAATCCCATCCCTACCGTGAAGCACGGCGGTGGTGCTACAGGGGAGACTGGTCAGAATTGAGGGAACATACAGAGAAGAGAAGGTGGCCCAGAGTGCACACCACCCCAAATTGATTCAATGACAATGCTGGATTGGCTTCAGGACAAGTCTCTGAGTGTCTTTAAGTGGCCCGGTCAAAGCCCTGACTTCAGACATCTCGGGAGAGACCATGAAGATGACATCTCGTCCAATCTAACAGAGCTTGAGAGGATCTGCCAGGTACAATGGGATCAACTGCCCAAATCCAGGGGTGCAAAGAGGCTTCAAGTTGGAATTGCTGCCACAAGGGCTTCTATAAAGCACCAAATAAACAAATCTGCAGACCTTTCACTTTGTCATGATGGGTTATTGAGTGTAGTAGATTGATGGGCGACAATGGCAAATGTGTCCATTTCAAATGGAGTGTGCAACACAATGAAGTGTGCAGAAGGTAAAGGGCTCCAAAAATTTTATGAGTCCTCTGTAGATGTTGTCACACCCGTGTAATTGGGAGACAACCTAAGGGATGGTCAAGTAGTAATTGCACCCCGAGCTGAGGGATGGCGCTGTTGCCTAATACTCCTCCTCCTCTCTCCTGGACAGATCTGACAAGTGGCAGCACTAGTGATGTCACCACTGGGTCCTCTGACCCAGCCCCTTCTGCTCTGACCTCTGACCCCCTCCCTCTTAAAGGGTTCCACCAGCACCTTGGGCCAGTCAGCTTTTGAGCCAAATCTGAAAAGACATTGCATGATGGGTGCCCCAACTCTTCATCTTCTCTTTGTGTTTCTCTTGAAGTGTGTCCAGATCGTTGTATTTATCTAAGCATACACACTGCTTATTATATTTTACTTTATCTTACTGCGGTTGGTCCAGTAACTTTACGACTGTCTCTGACTCTGCTCATATGGGTGCTGATGGTCTAGTAATGGAGGAGTGTGAAGATCAACAGGGCAGCAAGGCCGAGCTCCTTGATAATCCTGGCAGCGAGTGTTGTGTCTGTCCAGATGAGAAGGCAGCTCAGTGCCAGTCAAATTTTGTGCTGCCTTTGACACCCTCCGCCGTGTTTCATGTCCTCGACCCCAGAAGGTGCCATACCAAGACGTGATGCGGTCAGTCAAAATGAACTTCGCTCTGCACCTGTCGAAGTCCGTGAGAAGAGATGCAGAAATGCAAGATGAAAACAGACGTATGATGGGCCTTCTTGACAAGATCTCAGATGAGCTCAGCAGCACTCCAAGAAATGTGAAGCCACTCACCCCCTCTAAACAGCATCCTGTCAGATGATGATGATGGCAGTGTGGTCTTCTTTCCACCTCCTCGTGTCTTGTTATAGCTCTTTGGCCTTGTTGACGTGAAGTTGGAGACCGTTGGCCTGGCGAGTTGATGTTAACCACGTCACTGTTGTTGGGGATGAGGTCTAAGATGGTGGCGTCATCAGCAGTGATGGCTCAGCAGACTGCTCTGTGTTGAGGGTCAGCATGAAGGCCCATCCTGAGGTCTGTTGGATTAGAGCACCCAAAATTCAGGCACACAGAGTTTGAAATTGTGCTACTTAGCTTTTTAAAGACTCAGATGTGACCAAGCCAAGAAAAAAAATTGAACTCCGTCCATTCCAGAGATAAGACCCTGCGGTAGAACATTAGCCCTGAAGACATTTGAGAAATGATAGAAGATTGTTCAGTCCAGGCAACATTTGCTTGGTCACCTAATAGTTAAGGTGTCCAAATATCTCATCCAGATGCTTGTTAACAGTTGTCAAGGTTTCCACTTCAAGTCTTCGACTCTGTAATTTGTTCCACATTTCCACCTCGCTTTGTGTGAAGAAGTGTTTCCATGTCAACACCATAATGACATTTGCAGGAGTGAGAATCGTTCAAATAGGAACTGGCAAGAACATCACAAGCACAGCAGTGGCACCTCGGGTACAGGCAAAGGTACTGTAAGCACTGTGAGATCTTCTGAAGGCACCTCACCGGAAATCCAAAGCAAAGCAGAAACAACGTCATTGTCTGGAATCCTGAAGAAACTCCTCGCCAGAAGGTTCGGTTTAAGGAAGGACAGTCGGTGCATAACTGGTAAGGAGAAGAGCAGAGAAGGCTGGAGATTGGTGTCTGAAAACACACGGAGGGTCAATCTGTGACATCAGGCTGTCCAGTGGCCACAGTCAATGTAGCTTCAGGAATTTCCACCCATCAGTTTCTAAACCTGATTAATCGAAGTCAGGGGGGTGCAAAACAGGAAGCAAGACTGGATACGGCACCAGACAGGAAGAGCATCTTAACTGAAGGGAAGGAAGAACAAGCCGCTCGCTGCCAGTACAACAGTTCCCTTCAGGTGGTTCTGTCATTCTTGAAATGTAGCGAGTTGGGCAGGCTTTACTTTCCTAATGGCTTTGATGTGCATAAAGACACTATTGATGACAATTGGCTCCATTTGTTAAAAATAAGAAGTGGCAGGAAAAAGATCCCTGGGCACGACACCAGCCCACCAGAGGGTGACCCCATAGACATACACAAAAAGTCACACCAAGGCCAAGTCACCCAACCTGCAGGACTGAGGGAGGACTGCAGAACAACTCAATGTCACCTAACCTGACCACAGAAGAACATCAAACCTCAAAGACTCAAAGTGTGAATGTCGCTGGGCAGCAGCACGACCACTGTGCCACCATGCCACCCCATCACCTTCATAACTTTAAAAATGAAACAACAACTTTAAGTAGAAATACATTTATACAAAAAAGACCACAGGACACCTCCACCACCCTGGACCTCCCTACTAAAGACCCAAGAATCACAGCACTGGCCATTTAGGACATGGCAGACGTACATGGGGTGCCCACCAGCCAAGAAATGTCTCTTAAGCTTGCCACAAGCAGAAAATCCAAGACTCCAATGAGATGAGGTCCGTTTTTGCTGGGGTTGATGATTGCTTGGTGGCCTTGACCTCCCTTTGCTGTTTATTATATTGCAGGCGTGTTTATTAATGTGGAGTTTTTAACACTAAGCCCATTCTCCTGAAGGCGAGTCCTCCTCTTCAGCATTTCCTCTGACTAACAAATCAACCATGCAGACCACACGGTCTTGAGATGTTCATGCAAGTGTCAAAACTCCCTTGAAACATGGAAGGAGCTGACGTGGCCCCAAATGGCCATCGATGTATTAGAGATGCACCTCGCTGAGTTTTCACCTTCCAGCAAAGAAGTGCGTGAGGCGGCCCACTGATGTGCTTTCCAAACTGAAAGTCTGTTGGCTTTCTTCGGCTTGCCCAGGTCTTTCGTCACCGACTAACGGTGGATTGGAGACGATGGGTTTCCTAAAACATTGGAGGCTTTTCAGGATTTCCTAATGCTGTGCCTTTGATGTCCAGCCGGGTGTCCGATTCAATATTGAAATTCATCTCCGAGTGTAATTCCAGCCTTGGGCTCCCGTACAACTCTCTGACTCACACACTTTTCCACGTCAACATGCGCTTTTGCACCCTTTGCCTTCCACTTATGATGGCTCAGTTTCCTTCACAGTTTTCTGTTGCTTTTGTTACTTACGGCTGCAATGAATTAGACCAACTCCGCCATAACGTGGGCACTGGCGTGGGTCTGGTGATCTTACACTCGTGTTGGTGTTTCTTTTGAGTCGGTGAGTCTCATTCTGACCAGCAATTGAGGGGAACCCCACCTGCGTAATTAGGTGGCCCCAATACAAGAAGGAGGGCGAATCACAAGTAACACTACATAGAAAGAAAGGAAATCCTAAAACAAAACAGACATAAATATATAAAGACAAAATGAGAGTGAAAACATACTACACCAGATTATTTATAAAGAAAAGAACAGGAAGACTACAAAAACAAAAATGAACGCAACACAACAAGCTCCACGTGCCATCTCTCCATGGGTTATGTGAGGTAAACTCTTCAGCTTGGACAAACGATTTCTTCACGTTTCAAGTTAACGACTTTTCTCGATGTTCCTCTTCAGCTTTGATTCTTGTTTGTGGGTTTTGATTCACGTTTTTTTTTTTTTTGCTCGTCTTTCTGCCTGCTTCAGGTCCTGGTCTTTGCCTTTTGGCCTTCTATCTAATGGCAGAACTCAGGCCTGGTCAATGTCTGTGCAGGGTTGGCATGTTCTCTCGGTGCCCACTGGACTTTCCTCTGTTCTGTTATTAAGGACTCACAAAGGACAACACATTAAGGAGCAAATGAGAAGATAAAGACAGGAGGCACGCTGTGGCCACGAGACAAGATTCAGCGAGGATGCTTGGCGGAGTCCATTTTAGACCTTGTAAAAGTTACAGATCGCATTTTTTCCCCCTTTCAGCTTTGCTGAGTGCAGTTTTTTTAAATGACTACCAATGATTTTATATCAGAGTGCTCCAGGCCGGTATTGATTTATGCGGAAAAAGATTTTCCTCAATGATTTTTATGTTGTAAAGTATTCCTTTACATAATTAAAATCTTGACCTCCTGCAATGAGGTGCCAACAGACCCAGAAAACGAATGCTTTTTATTTTTTCTTGTGGTAATTCATACCTTGTAATGAAGAGATTTAATCTCACCGTAGCTCTTGTTTGGCTGGCAGCAGATCTGCTTATATTTGGTTCACAATTGGACACTTTAAGTTATTCTACAAATAAAAAGTAACTTTATTTACTGCCTGCCCTAGAACCCTGTCTGCAACGTCATTGTCTGGGATTACGGAGGACGTAGTGAGCGATGGCAACAGGCAGTCCTGACAATTACCGGGGCTGTTTGGGGCATTCTGTGAAGGTCTACAATGGAAAACAGCGTCACCCACAGAAGGACCAAATGGGTTCTCTCAGAACGGGTGGGACTTCTGGGCCTGGAGTTGAAGCAAGTTCTGTGGTATTCCAGGACTTGCCCTTTGAAACTATGGACAGAAAGGGAGAAGGAGATGTGAAGAACGCGGCCGCTCAACACCAGCAAGAGCCGTCTTGGAAGGGTCCGGATGGCATTTTAGTGATCCCAGAGTGAAATTTAGGCGTTTACAGAAGCTCATGAGTGATAAGCAGAAACGGAGACAGAAAGAGAGGAAAACAGACAGACAGACAGAAAGATAGACTGGCAGAGAAGCAGACAGGCAGGCAGACAGTCAGACAATACAGACAGACAAGCAGGCAGACAGACAGACAGACAGACAAGCAGGCAGACAGAGAGATAGATAGACAGACAGACAGACAGACAAGCAGGCAGACAGAGAGACAAGCAGACAGATGGACAGACAGACAGACAGACAAGCAGACAAGCAGGCAGGCAGACAGACAGACAGACGGACAGACAGACAGACAGACAGAGAACACAGAGCTTAGTTGTGGATATTCCAGCTTTGTAATGAACCGGTGAGGCCTTCTCTGGAGTCCTGGGTGCAGTTTTGGTTTCCTGGCTTCACAAAAGACATTAGAAGAGTCCCAAGAAGAGCGACTGGGCTGATTGCAGGACGGCAGGGGACGAGTTTTGAGGAACGACTGAAGGAGTTGAACCTTCTTTAAGCAAATGATAATTAAAAAGGGGATGTGATTGAAGTGTTTAAAATTACGAAGTGAATTAGTCCAGTGAATTGAGACGTGACTTTAAAATGCGTTCATCGAGGACTTGGGGACACAGCTGGAAACTTGTCAGGTGTAAAGAGCAGGGACACGTGGAATGTGTGACCGAGTAGGGTGGTAGACAGCAGGACTTGAGGCCATCTTACAGGAGTCAGGTGAACTTTGCTGGGCTGAATGTCCTGTTCACACGTCGCACTATCATCTTACAGTAACTTTTTTAAATAGGTGGTCCTAAAACATCTGTCAACCTGTTACAGTAGATATATGATAAAGAAAGTCAAAGATACAGTTCTATTCTCTTTTTTCCCAGCAGGGGTTATTACGGTATGAATACAATAATGACACCCAAATGTGACCGACTTTATAATACTAAATTCTATTAGTGGGTCTTTACTTCACTGTTCACTGTTTACTGTGACTTCTCGCCAGTTAGTTTGTAGCAATGCTACTAGCAGTTAGAACTGCATCTCCCAGCAGTCCTTGCATGGGCTGTTGGGGTCAAAGGTGGCCAGAGGGGTTTAAAAGGAGGGCAGGCGTTGCGTTTTTCTGTCGGACTGCCTGCTGTTAATTCTGCCATAATTCGTCATTGTGTCCTGGATTGTATTCGTCTGTCTACCTGCGTACTGAGGACTGTGTTTGGATTCATTAGGCGCTCCTGAACCATCCATCCGTTGACACCCTTTCAGCCATTCCCGGTAGGACTGTGTTTTCCTTTCCCTTTCAACATACAGATCGCTGGATTTAATCTCGTCACCTCTCATTTCATCTGGTCTGGTTTTTCATGGACTTTGCTGTGTGTTTATTGTGTTTATATGTTAAATGTAATATCGCCGAAAGGGTCAGGGGTGGTGTTATTGTTTTCATTTAATTTCATTATATTCTTAATTGTTTAAGGTTCCCAGTGTGCTTTATTTGGTCTCTGTAGTGGTGTGTGTGTGTCGATCCAAAGCTGGGGTTGTCCCTGGTAATCCTCCACTAAAATAAATAAATCTCCATCACATTGACGGTGTGAATCTTAGTGGCCCCTGACCGCTGCAAGTTTCAATGTTTCTGTTTTAACCAAATTATCAGAGGCCCCTCCAGAGTTTCTGAAGCCTCTGCAGCTTTTCCTTAGCGTACAAAGATCAATAAAGAAATCCCATCGCTGAGGTCGACGCAGCATTAATTCGCACAGAAGTGACTGCTTGTTTATTTCTTTCAGTGTCTTCAGCTGGGATTGACGTGTTGGACTCCCCGGATGAGGACCACCGCTGCTGACAATACGCCGAGTGGGGTGGGAGGTGTTGGTCGCTATTGATTTTCACCCTCCCATTGCTCAGTGCGTATTCTTTTCTCCAGACGCCCCTTTAATGCTCAGCTGCGGCTTCTTAAATTGCTGCGCTCCGTGGCTTCTGCTGGGCATCGCTGTAAAGTACGGCAGGTTTTAAATAACACTCGTAGGGTGGCAGTTACACAAAATACGGCTGAAACAAGCAGGACATTTTCTGAAGGTGAAACGGTACAAGTGAGAAGATCCCGGCTTTGCATCTGCGACTGCAGCAAATTGGACGTGCAATTGGACTTTCACGTTGATGATGGAACTCAAAACTCCTCCTTGCTGCTCTTGTGATGGAAGGCTTGTCATGCATGTGAAACACGCAGGTACACTTCATGTGCTAAACAATCGGTGCCATGACCACTTGTGTCCATCCACTTAATGAAAGGGCACAGGTGCCAAGACCCCAACGAGGATAGGATCACCGGAGGACACACACACACACTCACACACACTCACTCTGTGGTCGAGCCCGGGTTCATCCTCTGCCTTATGTTTAAATTGCTTCTTTGTTCATTTTTCATATTTTTCATTATCTCTCTCTATAAAAAGCAATAACCTGCCCGTCCATCTGGCATCTGCGGCCTTACCCAAGCACACTGCCCAGCATCCACAAGAGGGCAGGACTGTCAGATGAACAAAGACAAGTGGATGGCATAAGAGAGCAAACTGTGCGGCGTACATTCAGGGTCACAACGTCCAAAACAAGGCAGGAAAAGTCCACAATGTCTGACGAGAAAAGACAACGAGAAGCACAAAGAAAGAGGGATGGAATGTCCAACGAAGAAAGGCAACGCAACAGACAAAGACTGAAGGAATGTCAGGCAGGTCTGGTGAGCAGAGGTTCACAAATGCCTACCATTGTACCATTACGTCTGCTTTAATAATCAAGTGTTTGGTTATGCTAGTTTTAATAATAATGTTCTGTTCACTTGTGATTTGCCTAATTAATAAAGTATCTATCTATCTATCTATCTATCTATCTATCTATCTATCTATCTATCTATCTATCTATCTATCATTATATTGTGCCTTTCACTCTATCTATCTATCTATCTGGCTGACTGCCTGCCTATCTATCTATCTATCTATCATATAGTGCCTTTCATTTCTATCTATCTATCTATCTATCTATCTATCTATCTATCTATCTATCTATCTATCTATCTATCTAATCGTCTGTTCATGTTATTCTGTTCAGTTACATTGTAACAATGTGGGCTTTTCGTACTTCTTATTGCTCCTTGGATTTTGTAGGTGGATCCCCAAGAGGCGGGGCCACCTGTCCATCACTGTTAGGGTGCCGCCCACAATGCGACAACAGCAGGCTGGGAATTGAAGTCCAAGACGGTTCATTCTGAATGTGCTCGGCTGGATTTCCATGGGATTTGAGAGTTTTGTGTTTCCTTTCAATTTTAATCTCTGACTTGTGACTTTTCTTGATTTTCTTTGGATTTTTTTTTTTATTTATTTCTTGCTCGTTTGAACTGTTTGGTTGTATTTTTCCTGTTCCCCCAGTAAATCCTTCTTTTAGAAAGTTTCTTTGTTGTCTTGCTCCGTACAGGCCAGTGGCTGACAGTGATGTGATAACGATAAGTGAGTGAAGAAGTTAAATATAAGCCAGGGAAGGAGCTCCGGCTCAGCCATTGCACTTTGTGGTCATCATGTTCTGAGTTTACCACAGTGCCATTTTAATTTCTAATGGGATCTTCTGAGACCTGGTGGGTGGCGTGTCCCCAAGAGTCACACGCCATGACGTCACTAGTGTGACAATCTATATTTATAAAAGCCAAAGCCCACTGACTCACTCATCACGAACTCTCCCGAACTGTGAGGGCTTGGGACTTTGGAATGTAGGTTACCTTTGGCCCATAGGTGCTCGCTAAGAAACGGTTTTAAAAATTTCATGGTCCAAGCGCAAAATTTCTTATAGATTTTTAGACCTGTTTGTATGTCTGTCCGCTCTTCACGAGAAAACTACTTCATGAATTTAGATCTTTTTTTTTTTTTCTAGAATTTGCTTGAACATTCTGTTGATTTTGCGACTTTCTCATCACGCTAAGTATGATAATTCGCTTTATTAGCATAAATCCGAGAGAGACTCATCGGGGGTGGGGCCCTCCTCACTCACCTTAACTCCGCCTGCTTAGCGAATGAGAGAACTACGTCACGGATTTAGATCTGCTTTGTTTCTCTATAATTTGCTTGAACGCTCCGTTTGCAGGAGCGATATATTCACGCTAATCCGAGACAGAGGCTGAAGAGTGACGTCAGCAGTAGACAGCTGGGCGGGGCCTCCTCACTGTCCTGTTTCACGAATACGCGGGCGAAGCCGCTGGGGATGGCTAGTACTATATAAAGGGTGGCACCAGACTCTGGGTACAATCGCAGAGGCTCTTGGGAGCCTTCAGTGCTGCAAATATGTCCCCAGATCGGAGCCTCGACACCATCTTGTATCTGAGCCGGCATGAAGGAGAAGGTGGTCTGGAGGTGGTCAGAAGGACCATCCTGGGGGATGACAACCTTTGGAAGTGACGCCATCTTGTAGAGCCCTGTGCTTGGCCAGGGTGTGGACTGAATTTGTTTTGGGGACATGTTGGGATAAATAAGTGTTGTGCCCGTCTTGTCAACTTTACTTTGACTTCTTCTTATGGCTTATGTTCAAAGTGTAGTGTCGTGTCATTAAGGGGATAAAACAGCCCAATCATTTTACACTTGGAGTGCCAGCCAGGGTACCCCGTTGGATCACTGGCATTTGAGCCACAGGAAAAACGAACAAAGCAAAACAGATTTAGCGCCCCGGCGCTCATAAGCAGACTGGCTCAATAAAACAGCAAACACGACGTGTTACAGGAGCTCCGTGACATTTGACGTTTGATTCCAGAACGAGCCGCCATCCTCTTTGGGGGGTCTCACTTTTACAGTGTCTGGACCAGAAAGGGCGGAGCCATGTTTAGGATGGCATTATACTGTGAAAGGGAAAACAGACAGTGTGAGCAGCAGCGCCCCCTCTTGTCACGGGGTGGTACTGCTTAACTCATTCGAGGCAGAAAGACGACCCCCGGGCACACATACCTGATGATGGTCAAGCTGGTGGCGGCAGACCTGATCCAGCTGATTTCACAGCGTAGTGGGGGGGTCGGTACAACTCCGACATTTTGTTATTTCATTCTCCATGTTACGCTTTGTGCCCGGCTTACCTTCACCTCAGTTGTCTATTTAACATCTCTGGGCTCTCTTTCTGGGCACAGGGTCTGCTCCAGAGCGCCCCCACCTGGCCACACTCTTGACTAGCCACGTATCTCTCGAGAATTTGCTGTTCTGTCGCCCTCTCCTTGCTTGTTGCAGACGACAGCATCACGTATTCATTCTGCTGAGCCTGAAGATCGGTTTTGAACAGAGAAGCTCTCAGCGTTCAGCAGTCTTAAATAAAAAATAAAAAGAAAGACAGCAATTCTCCATAAAGCCATCTCATTTGAAATGTCAGCTTCCCCTGTCATTCTGAATGTCAATCTGGATCCAAAATGACAGCCTCACTTTGCTTGGCGCACCCGGTGACATTATCTCTTTGTCCTTCCTCGGCAATACAGAAGCATAAACCATTAGGAGCAGCAAGGACGAGGCTTTCTTTCAAGCGCAGACTCTGATGCATCGAGCATTCATGTCAGCTGAATGCATGTTGGGAGCTGAAAACGGTGAAATGTGCTCCCTTGCATTTGTCGGCTACATGATAATTAATTTTCCTCGTTGGCATTGAAAAGATAAGATAAGAAAAAGCCGTAGGACATTTGTCTTTTTTTTGTTGTCAGGCTAAAGCTACGCGTGAATTTATTTTTGATGCTAACTGGGCTCAATGTGAAGCGCGCTTTATGGATGTCATTCTGAATTAAGCCTTTCTGAGGCCGTAGTCACTTTTTCCAAAGTATGATGGCCTGACAGACACCCTGTAAAGATGGAGCTGCACAGCTCAATTTCAGGCTTTGTTTCGTTTGAATTGCTGGAGATGGAGAGAGCAAGAACCGCCATTCAACCTGGCAATGGGGAAGCCCACCTGTCACTGCAGCAAGTCGTCTGTATGGGTTTGTGCTGCTGGGCCAACGAAGCGGGTGCAGGATGCCTTCTCCAAGTCCTGTCCTTTGTGGGTCAGGTGTTCCCAGGCGAGCTCAGAGTTTCACTCCCTCAGGTGTGTCCCATGGCTACCCACAAATGTCCACCCTGCAGGCCATCCACACAACCTCCAGTTAAAATTTGAAGAAGATGAAGACATGAATTCAAAAGGAGGTGTTGAGCTCTGGCAGGTATTCCTGTACTCAGTGCGGAAGGCAAGGAAGGAAACGGAGAACCGAAGAAAAGCTGGGGTGCCACCCTGATTACTGCCAGAAACGTGAACAGAAATGAGCGTGTGGTGGCCCAGCAGAAGACAGGCACACAATCTGCTTCTGAAACCTCAATGGCTTCTCGAAATTCTCAGCTCTATCGAGCAGGTCTGGGTCTGGGAGTTCCCTCATGCCGGATGTAATTCCTACAATGGAGACGCCATCTTCTGGGCGCCCTCAGATTTATACCAACCTGACACGAAGGGGCGTGGCCTACCAGAGAGGGGTGTGGCCGGCTGCTCTCACTGGGCGGGCACTACTCAGAGCTAAGGAGGTGAAAAGAGGTGATATGGTTAGCGCTGGCGCCCCCTCCTGTCCCAGCGGGTTATTGCACACCTCCTCCGAGACTGGAAACTGATCCTTCTGCACCCACGCGTGACATCAGCCATTGAATTCCTTGAGCCCGTGGATCTGAGTGTGGAAGCGTTGCTTCTGAGATTCTGACATCGTTCCCAGAATAGTTTGCTATTTTTTCAGTGCAGTGTTGACTTAGTGTCATGTATTAATTATTTTATGTGTCGCTACGTTTTGTTGGGGGCTTCTATTTTGTAAACATTGTGACAGGCAAAATTAAAGACAAACGTGCCATTGGAGCTCCTCACAATGGTGTAATGAGATTCAGGAAATAAACCAAAAAAATGAAAAAGAAGCGTCAAATCACGACTCGTCTTGAGCAGCCAAATATGCAAGTCATCGCTCATTGCTGGGTTCGCCGGTAACCTGTATGTCCCTGAAAATCTGCTGTGTGGTCGGATTAGACTAACCTTCCTTTTTTGCCCAGAACCCCAGGATTATTTACAAGGCCAGTGTGACGTCACTGATCTGTGGCGGCCATGTTGGATGGGAATGTCCCTACCTGATCTGGGCTGCCTGTCTGATCTGAGTCACACCGGTGTACTGTAAGCGTATTCCACCTCACCTGATCTGCTTTACATGTGTGAATAATTTACGGTGTGCACACGCAAGTGTGATGTCACTACCTGATTTGCACGCTGCGTGTTTTTAAAAATGTTGTTTTCATTTGAGGGGTACATTAGCTGACCATAAGGAGAATGTCCACCTTAGTGAAAGGACAAGAGTGTATCTGTGTGTCTGTCTGGTTGCTATTTGTCTGTTATATGGTCAGTTGCTATGGGATTCATAAAAGCAGTGGTCATGTTTGTGAGGCACCAACTGTTGGAATGAAAAATGCAGTGCGTTTTATTTGTAAATGTATTACAAAAACGTTAAAGCTGAACCTACTGATCTCTACGTAGATTTCAAGCCGTCTTAGATGAGTAGCACGGCTAGTTATGAAAATACTTTGTTGCTCTGCATAGATTTGTTGTCCGTTGAGTCTTCACTGCTGGATTAAGCATGTTATGCTCCTTGCTATGTAGTACAGATCGGGTAGTGACATTGACAGCCCACCAAGTATGTAACTCTCTGTGGCCGTCGCAAAGAGAGATGAAGGACTTGGCGTATTGTGGACTCAGAGTGTAAGAGAGATTAGGGACATGGGGTGCCCATTTAACTCAGGGAGGCACGTTGGCACAGTGCTTGGCACTGCTGCCTCACAGCTCAGGTCACAATAATAGTTGGCAGACGCTTCTCTTGTCCTCGGGGTCACTTACAAGAACCACTGCACCATTTTAATCCTCTTGAAACTCTCAGCTCCTCCTTCCAAACTCACACTGAAGGATTTTGCTGAGTTCGACAAAAAAATCCGCTGTCACAAGAATGAAAAACAGACATCATAAAGGTTTGGGGCAGCCACCCGTCTAATGTGCCTTGGCTGCAAAAAGGTAATAAATGATTGTGAGTTGTTCACAAGACTGAGTCCAAAACAGAACTGCCGGTATTGAATCAAGATGGCGGCTTTAAGGGCCAGTGTGACGGAAGCGGAAGTGACATCACCAGAGACAGGGGACTGGAAGTGACATCATAGATGGTGCCAGAACCTTGAGGGATTTCCTGAGAGTGGTCTGCAAGGGGTCGAGAAAGACATTTAGTGCATCCCCCAGGTCGGACGTGGATCTGCCATTATTTAGGCCCTTTAGTTGAGTCCTACTCGCACATGTGTGACAACACCTTTTCGATTTGAAGCAAATTCAGCTGTGATCTCTCATCGCTAATCACATTGTGGTCACAGACATACAGAGACAGTGGCAGGTCCTTCTCAGAAAATGTCACAGCACAAAAGTAAGTAACAAGCCCAGTTTTAAAACAAAGGCACACAATGAAAGCGTTTCAAAAGCCGAGTCCAATTTCAGCTACTTAGAGTAGAATGACATTTCTTAACACTGTCCTAGAGCTGCTGTGACCTCTCACAACAACCCGCCACCCACTGTCACCGGGACGTTCAGCCCCTGATCATCCCAGGAGTTCACGTTTAAATTAGACCCCTCAACAAACTGGGTTAGGGTTAGGTTGGGGTTACTGGCCGCTGTCTTGGAGTCGACTGAAACTCACTGCTCACTCCCGGCTCAGCCATTGCGGTTTTTATGTGTGTGACGTTTCACAAATGTGTCACAATATTGTTAGCACTTTGCTTCACAAAAAGTTAAATTCCATCATTGAAAACAATTGCTTACAACCCAACTTCAATCTGAGCCTCAGACCTGCGCAGGTCCTGCTGTAAAACACACCCGCGATTTATCACAAGCTTAGTCAGGTGTGTCCAAATGAGACTCAAACAAACAGAAGATGACGCCAGCCACCAAATCCTAACAGGACCCATGAACCGATGAGATGATGAAAGGGACCCCACAAGGGGGTCACGACCCTAGAAGCCACACCCCTGGCAGCAATGTGTCTCATGATGGCCGAAAGACCTGAAAACTGCCGTTCAAGGTGTGAGAAAATGCCAAAGAAGTTCACGTGACCCCAAGTCACGACAGCCGACACGCCGAAGGACATCAAGAAAACGTTTTCCTCAAACCGACATAAAATGAATTTTGCTCACACATAGCAAGCCAGCAGTATTCACATTTCAGGGCAAAAATCAATGGAGTTGGTAATTTGAACACCGCGGTTATAAATAATAGAAATCGCTTTCTCCGCGCCGATCCGGAGTGATTGCTGCCTTTTTTATTATCCTTGTGCTTGTTGTTTATTTTGAAAGACTCGGCTGCCTTTGAAGCCATTTTAGAATCCTATTTTCCTCTTCACCTCAGTGTCTGCTCCTTTCCCCACTTACACGCCGTGGATAATGGAAAAAATCTGAAGAAATAAAATTCCTGTGGCTGCCCTAATAAAACAGGCGGGTGAAATGAAAAAGCGTCGCCAGTGAAGCTGCCACCATTGGTTTGTAGTTTGACAGATCAGAGTGAAAGAAATGAACGATACCATAAAAAAGAAGAGCAGGAGTGACCCTCGGAGCAAAAACCTCCTATAGGGGGCACCTCAGACCCAACTGCACTGGCACCAGTCTCGGGTTTGGCTTAGGCTTATTCACAGCAACGCCTCTACAAATTGGTTTTCGCTTTTTCCTCCCTTCATTTTTTCCAGTCTTGTCCACTTCTTCCCAACTCCAACTCCCAGAGTGAGGTGAGGCAGCTCCTTTTGTGCCAGAACATTAGTCCGGTGGAAGCGCCATAAAACAGTACCCACTGGCAGCGCCCAGGGAACCCAAGAGCACTGCCCTTCAGAACTACGCTTCCCATGCAGGCCTGCTGGTGTCCAAACCGGAGCCCCGTTAGAGGAGCACTGCCACCTGTCATATCGGAGGAGTCCATACATCCAATCTGCTTCCCGACTGGAAAACAAAACTGGAACCATTCCGGCCCGGGATGTGCACCCATCCAGTCATGGCCGCCCCCTCACTCACTCCTCTCCACCCGGTAGGGATGCGTCTGTCTCAGTGGAGACGTCTGAAAAGTCCCTTTGAGCTTTCTGTTCACGTCAGCATCATCAGATCTTTTTATTCAAGTTAACCTCCACTCTGAGACATCAGAAGTGGCACAAACTTCCTTTTAAGGAACAGAATGTGTGGACTCACACCACGAGCCCCCTTTTCTCTGTGCTAATCGCCGGTGGTCTGGATTACAAGCAGCAGCAGCAGCAGCAGCCTTGTGTCACACATCCTGATGAGCGCTGCAGGATCCTCACACTGACGTGGTGGTGGACTTCCATCTTATCAGCGGCTGATCATGATTTAATTATACTTGGGATCTTTCAGGTGACACCTGCTGACGTTTGGTGGCTTTGTGGGTGCGTATAATAAACTTAGTGAGCCTCAGTCTCGGCAAGTCTAGACCTGATTCATTTCATTTTTGGAACTGTTTCTGTGTCTTTGAGAGACTCCTACACAGTTCTTTGTGTCCACCCAGTCATTGTCCAGGTCAGTTCAGCAGGCAGAGACTCCGACAAGTCCTCCTTCTGGCTCTTGTCACAGCCATCGTCATCGGTAACCCACTGGGACCCACCGTGCTCGGCTCCCTTTTCCGGCCACCTCCATTGATCTCTGCCCACGATTGCCCCTGCACTTGTCGCTCTCCATTCCCTTCACTCCATCACGGGACATCCCCATGTACTTGGCCTCCTTTCTACCATGTTAGATATCCCCGATTCTGCTCCCTCCTTTCTCTCCTGTTTTCTTCTCCTTTTCCCCACCTGTCTCTCCTTGGACTCTGATCTTTTACGTCTCTTATATTCGGTGGTGTAGGAGCTCCACTTCTGGCACCCGGAGCTGCTAATAAGGGATGGCTATGGTGGTCTCTCAATCACACATGAGTTCCTAATTAGCCAAATTCCCCCATTAACAGATCCACGTCAGCTTTTACTCCCATCCGTCCCTCACCTACATTACCAAACCGTGTCACCACTGTCCCTGCAAAAACCAACCCTACCCCTAATGTCACGCCTGTCCACTGCAGATATTCTCAGCGTTTCATTTCATTGATTCATTTGCCATTGGTCAGTGGCTGGGAGCCTAAGCCTATCAAATCCACCCAACTGTAGCCAGGACTGGATGGCAGTCGTCTATGAAAGACACATGCGCTTTGTAAACGCTAACAGGACATCTGCTGTATTCTGGGTGTCTGCCGCAGAAACTCTCAGGTCCATCAGGAATGTCAGTCATGCTCAATATCTCTTGGTATCTCAATGCTTTGTCATGGAGGTGTCCTAGAGAGACCCCAATAACATCCCCAATGAAACTTCTACTCATGTATCTGGTAGCTGGGTGTAGTATGTGTGTCTCGCCCAAATCCGCCCCCCGTTTAGATTCAGGTGAAGAGCCTTCAGCTACTCCCATAGCACATGTGCGTGACACTGTGTGACATCTTGGAGACACACCTCCCAGAATTACCCATAGACCACCATAGTCCATCCTGGTACCACTCAATTTAAACAAATTGCTTAACTACAAGACAAATAACTGTAGTGTTGTCCATCTGTGAGAAGTTTATAAGCCCACTTGAGCCAGTTCAGGGTCTCCAGGACAGTGGAAAGGTCGGGTGGAGTCACCACGACTAGGACTTCCAGGTAAAAGCGGGTCTCGGTCAGCACAAAACCCCTCCATGGGCTGAGCTGTTATGCTGTACATCTGAAGTGTCTCAGAAACAAGAAATCTCCAAAGAGTCCACAGGATGGCAGTGTTGAGCTTTCAATCCGGGCGGCTTGTCCTCCGGAGCTGTTGATGTTTGTTCGAATTTCAGCTCGCAGATTCGTGGAGTTATGACATCGCTGTCCGGGGTCAACGAATATGCACCACACACGTGGAGGAATTATTACAAAAATGTGGAGACTCGGCTTCAAGAGCTAATATTGCTTATTGTATCGGACATTAATGACTGCACAGCCGGCTTCGGGTGAATGGCGCAGGAACTGGATCTCAATTCCAATCCAGATTCCCCGGTCCTTCACAACTGCAAGTCATTATTATGATTAATTGGCATAAAACCGCATTTATATTTTGTGCTTAGAAGCAAGACGAGTCAGCACCTTCGCCGTAAAAGTGATTTACACTTAAATGATGTAAGGCACTAGAAATAATTTCATGTAATGTGACATTGTGAAGAGAGCGCTAATATATTTTCATTAGAAATTTATTTTGCAATTGTCTGCATTTAATCTTAATCATAAATTCTAAAGCCTTTGTGGCGTGACTCACACGGTGTCAACATAGAAGAAATGGAAATGGAAGGGTAGGTGGGTGGCACAGCGGTTAGAGCAGCTCCCTGTCTGTGTGGAGTTGGCATGCTCTCTCTGTGCCCATCTGGGTTGTCCTCCAAGTCCTGTGGCATCTTCTGGGTTAGGTTAGTGGCTAACTGAGAGCCATGCTGGACTGGCACCCCATCAAGATGGATATAAAGCTAAGGTGAGAACCAACCAACAAGAGGTGGCCATTCAGTCCATCAAGCCCGTTTGGCTTCCTAAAGACTACGCCGCCCCAATTATTATGAAGAACAAAGTAATGTTCAGTATACACTGTAGCTATGCATGGCAGGGTGGTGCCTCCCACGGGGCTCCTGGGGTTTGGGATCAATTCCCAGCCCTATCGCTATCCAGCTGGGGTTTGCCTGTTCTCTTCAGTGTCCCCCAAACACACTTGGCTGATGGGTGACCCCAGTATGAATGACAATGCCCTGTGAGTACATCCTGAAACAGACTGCTGGCCCAACTCTGGTTTGCTGCCTGTCTAAAATGCAACTTCATACAATCTTCTAGTTGACTAAGTGGCCTCTAAAAATGGATGGATGGACATTCGTTAACTCAAAGGTGTAACCAGTCTGGGGGAATGTCAAGACCACCCTCTGCTTTGTCACTTTGACTTTGAGTTTTGGTGTCCCTCCACTGATTTGTTCTCCCCAGCACATTTCTTGCCGTCCTGTTTTTAGACCCTTGTCTTGTCTTTCTCCTTTACTTTCCATCTTAGCACTCTTCAGTATCTGCTGCCCAGTCACACCAATTTGACAAAGCATATCCAGAGCAGAGTGAAAGGCACAAAAAGAGCAAAGCAAGAAACACCTGAGCCTCACGGCTAAGCCATCCCAGGGCTGTGGAGCGGCTGGGCCACCGACCTGCTGCTCACCTTCTGAATCAGGCCGCTCTCCTTCTCGTACCTCCTGCCGCTGCGTCCTCATCTGTCACAGCTGCCAACTCCAAGCTGAACAGAGACTGGCCAAAAGTGGCCTTTACGCCAGGAGTCTATCTATCTATTATATAGTGCCTTTCTATCTATCTATCTATCTATCTATCTATTATATAGTGCCTTTCCTATCTATCTATCTATCTATCTATCTATCTATCTATCTATCTATCTATCTATCTATCTATCATTATATAGCGCCTATATCTATCTATCTATCTATCTATCTATCTATCTATCTATCTATCTATCTATCATTATATAGCGCCTTTTCTATCTATCTATCTATCTATATCTATCTATCTATATCTATCTATTATCTGTTATATAGTGCCTTTCTATCTATCTATATCTATCTATCTATCTATCTATCTATCTATCTATCTATCTGTTATATAGTCTATCTATCTATCTATCTATCTATCTATCTATCTATTATATAGTGCCTTTCACTATCTATCTATCTATCTATCTATTTATCTATCTATCTATCTATCTATCTATCTATCTATCTATCTATCTATCTATCTGTTATATAGTGCCTTTCTATCTATCTATCTATCTATCTATCTATCTATCTATCTATCTATCTATCTATTATATAGTGCCTTTCATCTATCTATCTATCTATCTATCTATCTATTATATAGTGCCTTTCACTATCTATCTATCTATCTATCTATCTATCTATCTATCTATCTATCTATCTATCATTATATAGTGCCTTTTCTATCTATCTATCTATCTATCTATCTATCTATCTATTATAACGTGCCTTTCTATCTATCTATCTATCTATCTATCTATCTATCTATCTATCTATCTGTTATATAGTGCCTTTCACTATCTATCTATCTATCTATCTATCTATCTATCTATCTATCTATCTATCTATCTATCATTATATAGCGCCTTTTCTATCTATCTATCTATCTATCTATCTATCTATCTGTTATATAGTGCCTTTCACTATCTATCTATCTAACTATCTATCTATCTATCTATCTATCTATCTATCTATCTATCTATCATTATATAGTGCCTTTTCTATCTATCTATCTATCTATCTATCTATCTATCTATCTATCTATCTATCTATCTGTTATATAGTGTATCTATCTATCATTATATAGCGCCTTTTCTATCTATCTATCTATCTATCTATCTATCTATCTATCTATCTATCTATCTATCTATCTGTTATATAGTGCCTTTCATCTATCTATCTATCTATCTATCTATCTATCTATCTATCTATCTATCTATCATTATATAGTGCCTTTCACTATCTATCTATCTATCTATCTATCTATCTATCTATCTATCTATCTATCTATCTGTTATATAGTGCCTTTCATCTATCTATCTATCTATCTATCTATCTATCTATCTATCTATCTATCTATCTATCTATCTATCTATCATTATATAGTGCCTTTTCTATCTATCTATCTATCTATCTATTATATATCTATCTATCTATCTATCTATCTATCTATCTATCTATCTATCTATCTATCTATCTATTATATAGTGCCTCATCTATCTATCTCTATCTATCTATCTATCTATCTATCTATCTATCTATCTATCTATCTATCTATCTATCTATCTGTTATATAGTGCCTTTCACTCTATCTATCTATCTATCTATCTATCTATCTATCTATCTATCTATCTGTTATATAGTGCCTTTCTATCTATCTATCTATCTATCTATCTATCTATCTATCTATCTATCTATCTATCTATCTATCTATGCCTTTCCCTTTGCTTGTACGGAGGATCCTAAACCTACAAATAGCTGGACGTTGCCCAATTCTCCCCCTACTTTTCTGATCTATTTTCTCTCCTTCAGGTTGCTACCATCATTCAGGGGTAGGGTGGTCTCATATCAAGTGATTCCCTAGAAGGACAAGCATGGACTCTCAGCTGTGATGCGTTTCCGTATGGCGCCGCTGGATGCGATTTTGAACGCCCAGCTCAGAGCTCTTGGGGCTCCTCTTTGTGTTTCACGCTTGCCTCAGGAGAGCCGTCAGCCTCAGCAGTGACCAAACAGCAGGCCTCATGCTCTTCATCTCACCTCACCTCACCTTCAATTGCTGGCCACTGTCATCAGATTCTTTCCTAATCCTTTGCTCCTGGTTTGGCCTGTTCTGTCCTTTTTGGTCCCATCCCGTCACCTGTCCAGCCACTTCTCTGTCCTGCTCTCCCCCAGGCCCACTTTTTGATGGCTGCTCTTCCTGATGTCCTGAACTGGATGTTTCCTGCTTCATAAATTCCCTCCTATTCGGCATAAGCCGCCCAGCCATGCGTGTCTATTATGGGAGCTCAGGAGAAGCTTCAAGACCCGGAGATGGCAGCCACCGATCTTAACATGAAAGCTCCGGCACAGCGTGGAGGTCTGAGCCATTTTTCCTGCTGTTGGCTTCAGGACCCTCCTGCGTCCCTTTATTTGTGTGAATCACACTGAATTGATTTTCTGACAGCTCGCCCGCTCCCTGTGCTGTCTTCCACTTGAGACATTGTTCAGCATGGAGGAATTTATTTTTGAATTGCAACGGGGGCGACAATTCCCTGGAATCTGATGTCCCTTTCACTGAAAGTTCATGAGGTCTGGAGTTATATCCCTATGTAAATGGGAATATCGATTGTTGAGCTGGTAAAGATTACGTGTCTGGTGGTCCATGCCATCTGCACCATCACGTTCACACCAGTCAGGTCATGCGGCCCTCGCCATTGACTGGCACGGCCATCTAAAGGGCTGAGTGGGGCCTGAAGTAGGATTTTTGGAATGGCCTGTCGTTGAGATCATCAGCCGTGTCCTTTTCATCTTCAGTTCTGGTGTTGAACATTTCCAAAGAACCTTAAAGAGCCACATTGACCCGCACGGTGGTCAATTGTCCCATTCACTGCTTAACATTTTTATTCTGGCAAACTTTTCCTCCAACTTGGTTGAGGTGTGCCGCATTCCATGATCATTTTTAGCTTAAGGTGGATGACATGCATTAGGGTGAGATGGATGTGCCTCCAGTTCTACTCTTCCACTAATTTTAGATTTCTTGAGTCACCTTCATACAAAATATGTCAAATCATTAAAATATTTAACCATATATATTTATATGTGTGAAGAGAGATGGTGGATTGGCGAGTGGCCAGGGTGGGTCACCCAAAAGCAACGAGCCCTGGACGGCTGCCACCAAGGCGCCCCTTTGAGATGGCCAGCTGACTAGCGGAGTGCAGCTCAGCATATCGATGACCGCACCATCCTGACTCTACACCGAGCAGTGAAGCCTTCACTATTTTGACTTTGAATGTGTGACCATCTGGTATTAATGTGACTTTGGCAACAAAATGTTCCTTTTTTTCCTCTCTGAACCGTTCCAGGAGCTCCTATGTGAAGGAGAGGAGTCTGTGTGAGGAGACTTTAGGGCAAGCTGACCCCAGAACGTGCAGAAATCAAATTTGGCCAGTCCTGCCTCTGATCTGTTTATACTTAGGAGCCCAGCTAAAGCCAGCGGTGGTCTGCATGTACTTGTCAGAGGTTTCTCTTGTTTATATGAACTGGGATCGAATCCCTCCTTGACCCCAAACGAATGTGCAGAGCCTGTCAGTCACAAGCGTGGGCTGTCAGAGGCACTTGGAACATTCGGCGCTCAGCCTCTCCACCCTTCCATTGACACCCACGAGCAAACGGGCGCCGTGTCAGAGCTTTCACTTCTCAGAGCCTCCTAATGAAATCAAAATTCAGTGCGGACATTGGATGATGACTAATACCCTCAAGAAGGAGCGCGTCACTCTGGAAATCTTCCACCATACAGTTTACAAAAGCTCACCAGGTTACGTTCCTCCAGGGTTTCCAGGTTACGTTCTTCTTGGGTGTCCATTGAATGAATGGTCAGTGAAGTCCCAGAGCGCTTTGAGAACCGTCTGCAAGCTGGACATCATCAAAATAAAAGGAACTGCTGCAGAAAGAACCTCTATGGCCGGTCATGATTCAGGGCGTGGAGGTGGAGAAGATGACCAGTGGTGGAGTCAGTCACCCTCACGGGACGCCTTCTCGAGACTGTGGACGGAAAAGGAGAGGATGTGATTAGAGCTGGCGCCCCCTGTCGTCTTGGAGGGGTAATTACATATTACATTGAAGGTGGTCCACTGAGGTGCATGAATGATACTCACTATCTATTCATCTGTTATATAGTGCCTTTCATATTTGTCTGTCTAGTATGTGGGGTCTTTACTGTCTATCTATCTATCTATCTATCTATCTATCTGTCTATCTATCTATCTATCTATCTATCTATCTATCTATCTATCTATCTATCGTATAACTGAGCCCCAAACCCCAGGCACAGACAAGAAAGTCAAAGGTTCAAATGAGGATTTATTTTGAAAAAAAAAAAACATCTCCCGGACTTCTTCAGACTTTCTCTTTCTCCTCTCCTCTTCCCAGGTGAGTGTTGTTCTTCTCCTCTTCCAATGCCAACTCACCTGGCTGAGGTGTATCGACTTCCTTTCTGACATACCTTACTAGTACTTCAAGCAGACCACCACAATGGACCCAGGAAGCACTTTCCAGGTCAGGCAGAACCTCTGTGATATAAGGAATCATCCTCCCTGTGGTCCCTCCCTATTGGCTCCCAAGGATCCCAGCAAGGCCACCCATTGGAATGACGACTGCCATGCCACCCTGTGGGTGTGCATATGGGAGGTCTATCAGAGAGGGATCTCCTTCCACCCTTCAATTACAAAAGCTTCCTGTTATGAACTTGGGGTTCCTTAACAAGCAGAGTCCCAAAACATACATCAAAATGGCCACTGGAGGGGGCAATACTGTCAAACCCCGGCCAAATGTGGAGTGTTTTGAAAGATTTCTTATAAAAAAAAAAGAGCTTTGAAAGAAGAAGTTCTGGGGAGTGCAGAAAATCACAGCTGGCAATGCCTTCCCAATAGCAGTGACAACCCCAGAATGAAATCCAGAAGGCAAAGTCAAAAAAAGAGCAAAAGGTCACAAAAATACAACTGGGCCTCCCCCCGGTTGGATTGTGGTGGTCTCCAGAGAGTTCCTGGGACGTCATGGCTTGGTGTTCTGTTGTCCGAGCCTGCCATGTGAATGGTGGAACCTTCTAGACACATGTGGCCTGCTCAAGGTGGTCAACCCAGCTTTCCACAGTTGGATTCCAGTCAAGTTCTAGAAACTTCTCAAGCAAACAGGAGGCCCCTGAGCACAATTTGGAGGGCCACCACAAAGGGTCTGAATACTTGTAGGAAGGAGAGAGTTCAGCTTTTAATGCATTTGTAAACCTTTCTGGTCACTTTGTCATTGCAGGTCATCGATGGACTAAAATGGTCAATTTCTCCATTCAAATTAAATAAACCACACAAAAAAGTGTGCAAAACGTGAAGGCATCTGAAGACTTTTCATGTCCACTTTAATGAGCAAAATGTCCATAAAAGGATCCATCTTTACAATAAAGAATAGAAAATGTCTGCCGTGGATGCCTTTCTAATTAACAAATTGCACAAAGCTTGGTTGTGTTTCACTTTATCAGCCATCTTGGCTCAGCGTAATCAGCAGACCCGCCAACGTGGTCCCTGCTGCTGGAATATGGAACGCTCCGGAATTCTGCCTTCTCCTCAGGAAGCCGTGTGGTTTCGTGGCTAAGGAGTGGGCTTCAAGTCCCACCACATGCCTCCTCTGTGACCTGGAGCTGGCTTCGTCCCCCCGTCTAGTCTGATCACACACATGTGACTTGAGGAACTGGGCATCTCTGATGCGGGGCAGTGGAGTGGTGGTCTGCAGAAAATGAAACGTCAAAGTCCCACGGTTGTGACACAAAGGCCTCCGCAGCGAGCGTCCCTTTGTTTATCTCTGCAGTGTTCTGCACAAATGGACTCACCTTCCGGGCCTTTCTTTTGATCGTCAGTGGTGGCAGCGTCTCATCTAACGGGGGACACGCAGAGCAAAGCCAAATCACACCTACGGGGCTGACAAGGGTCTGCTCGTCTTGTCAGAGTCACACTCCGGGTCACCCGCCGCTCAGCTGTGCCTCTGCGGACCCCGCAGCACTCCATCAAAATTTATTATCACAGGACGCCGTTAAATCAAACAACGTGTCAGCAATATTTGGGCCTTCGCCCGACGACTTATCCTTCACTTTGCCATTGCAGAACAAATCCTCATTTGTAAAGTGTGCCCACCGTGAAAATGGAAGAATACGAAGCAGCAACACTTTTTCCTTACATAAACACATAATTTGAACATGACCCTTCACTTCCTATGTCAGCTGAATCGAACAATAATAGCAGCTGGAACGCAGACAGATGTATTTAACAGCACGTCAGCCAGACTAGGCGGCTCAGCCATTGCTGAAAAAATGGCAATGAAAACGCACATTAAGTGTCTGAGGGTCCCAATGCAGCCATACACAACGAGCCATAGGAGCTGCGGGTGACAGCTTCAGTGCCGTTCCATTTTAACACAGCCTTGCCGACACACCAGAGCACAAAGTCCGTTTTTATGGATTTTCATGGCCTTGCCCTGCAAGCAAGAAATGCGGAAACAACACTCCGCACAATCTCATATTCGGTCACCGGCGTCAAAGTGCCAACACTTCTTCAGATTGGGACAAGCAGTGTGACAGCAATGACAGAGTCACCACAGAGTGTTAACCGTTCAGCTCTGTCACGTGGGAGCGTTCATCGTCTTCTCCAGGAAAGCACATCTAAGGAACTCGCTGCTTGGGTCACGGGAAACGTCTACACGAGACTCGTCTTCTTGATCCTTCTCACTTACACCTCACCATGGTCACCTCTGCCATTCTCAGTGTCCCCTAACATTTCACTCACCCTGTCTCCTTTCAGTCTGTGGCTTGTACCTTCCTGAGGGTGTTACAGAGACGGACTCATCCTTGAAAGGCTTCCATCGCTCCGGGTGGCTGCCCATTCTCAGTGCTTGTCCTGTCTCCTTCTCAATCCCTCGTCCGGTCGTGTGGCTTACTCCCTGAGGTCACCTCTGCCACACGCAGTCTCTTCTCTAACTTTCCTCACTGATTCCTTTAAGTCTGTGGCTTGAACCTTCCAGAGGATGTTGAGAAGATGGGTCCATCCTTGGAAGTCATCGGTCACTCCCGGTAGCTGCCCATTTTCAGTGCTTGTCCATTCTCCTTCTTGATCCCTCTTGCAGTGTGTAGTACATGTCCGGTCATGTGGCTCGCTCCATGAGGTCACCTCTGCCACACGCAGTCTCTTCTCTAACTTTCCTCACTGTTTCCTTTCAGTCTGTGATTTGAACCTTTCAGAGAGCATCAAGATGATGGACTTCTTTACACAGAGAGCCACAGAAATATGAAATAAGTGACCAAGTAGACCAAGTGTGGTGGACAGTAGGACTTTAGGGACTTTCCAATGTCGACTTGATGTTTTTTTAGAAGAATGAAGTGGACAGGACTGGTGAGCTTTGTTGGGCTGAATGGCCTGTTCTCATCCAGATTGTCCTAATGTTCTAATGACTTCTGTCTCTCCAGACTGCTGCCCCATTCTCAGTGCTCATCCTGTCTCCATCTTGTTTCCTCTCACAGTACGTTGTACATTTGCACTTCTTCATGGTCTCCTCTGCTCTCACACTGATTCCTTTCAGTCTGTGGCTTGAACCTTCCAGAGGATGTTGAGAAGATGGCTCCATCCTTGGAAGTCATCGGTCACTCCCGGTAGCTGCCCATTTTCAGTGCTTGCCCTTTCTCCTTCTTGATCCCTCTTGCAGTGTGTAGTACATGTCCGGTCATGTGGCTCACTCCATGAGGTCACCTCTGCCACACAGTCTCTCCTCTAACTTTTCTCACTGTTTCCTTTCAGTCTGTGGTTTGAACCTTCCAGAAAGCATCAAGACGATGTCCTCCTCCGAGAAAGGATTCCGCCTTTCCAGCTAGCGGTCGCATTCTCAGCCCTCGTCCTGTCTCCATCTTGATTCCTCTCACAGCGTGTCGTACAACTCCAGTTTTTGTGTTGATGGCATCAATTTCCCTTCTTTTGTGATTTTCTTTTTTTAAGTGCATTTCTCGATGAATTCAATTTTTGTGTAAATTGTTGTCTTCGTCAAATCTTCCCCCACCACTTGGAATAAAGCGAAATCCACCTTCATGAGACTGAAATTAAGGATTGCTTGACTTTTTCTTTACGTTGGTCTCCTACCCTCTGTTTTCAAGTCCGTTTTCCTCGTTGTCCAGATGATGCTACAATTTCAGGCTCCAGTGCAATCATTCTGCTTACCGTATATACTCGTGTTTAAGTTCTTGATCTTACCGTATAACACTGTATTTTATAATGTCGGTCGTATAAGTCGAATGCAGAAAACTCCCGCTATTGGTCCAGCGATTATGATACGCTAACACCCACCTGAGAGAGTAACCACGGAGCACATGGCCTTATTTTTTACTATGCATTGTGCCTACGTGACCACCCAAACTATTCCGAAGCGAGGTTTGCACTGTTTTGTGTTTTTTGTATTTCACACCCACACACACCTTTATCGTAAGAGCATCTCTTATCTACGATGGAGCGTGCGAAAAGAAGGACATATGAAGCTGGTTTTAAATGAAAAGGCGTTGAAGTGGTGAAAGAAATTGGTAACTGTGCTGCTGCAATAAGTTTTCAGTCAAGTGTACGTTGACATCATAATCTGAAGGCAAACTCAGACTTGACGGGCCAGCGCCGAGTTTCTGAGTTGGAAATCTAGCTTGTGGGGGGTAACGGTTAATAATTCTGACTTCCCAGTGCAAGAGGAACGCGGCTCACAAGTGTGGTTTACAAGCACAGATTGGTAGTGGAGTACAACTCCTTCCATTGCTAGCTGCTCCTCAACCCGAGGGAGTGAAAGATTCAGGATATAATCTGCCCGGGATGATTGGTTGTTTGACGGTGGTATAAAGTCCTGCTCTCTGATGCCACAAATTGATTTCCCGATTTCAGGAGTTCATGCACCTCGATGGAGATGTCGGGCAGAAACGAGTTAGAGAAGTGAACACAGCAGAATGAGTGCGGCCCGACTAGTGGGGCGTCCCAGCAATGTCTTCCTGTTTTCCAGTCTGAGTCCTTGAGTTTATTTTGGAGGAGTCATTTATCACGTGTGCCCTTACTGGTGTGGCGACGTTAAAGGTCTGTGTGCCGCGGTTCAGCTGCATCGGTATAAGCAACGCTGATGCTTTTCTTAAGGAGAACATGAAATACCGTAGTCTCCTCGGCAGGTCTGAGCGAAAGGCAGAGCGCTGTGTTCAGTGGGGTATTTCTTTACACTGATGTCATCCTCTGAGCACACGACCTGCACTGCTGTCTTTCTATTGATTTTTCTCCGCAGCGTAGGGAGAGGCTTTACTGAAGTAATGAAGTTAGTAATTTGCTATCTTTATTTAATAAAGTCACTCAGATACCCAATAGCTTATGGCAGGTCTTTCTGGAAACCTCTGTAAAAATGTCGAATCTCTGTTGGGCTAAAGTTACAGCGGCAATTTACTAACCTGATTAGACGTAAACTCTGTTAGGCTTTTAGAAATTAAAATGGACTTTAAAACACTCAGAAGCCATTCCAGGTACTCAGAAGTGATGTGAATGTCTGGGATCATTTTGTTTGGGTGGGCTGCGCAGCTTTCCCCGTGCACATATCTGCAGTCATAGCGCTAGAGGCCACTCAGATTCCATAGAGCTTCTTCCAGTGGACTTCAGACTCTCCCATGCACCTTCTGTAAAGAACTCCGGGGTGTTCAATCCCCACAACTGGTGAGTCCCCAGGCACAGCTGCTGTCTGCCCGGTCTCTCCACCAGACCTTGTGACTCCTTTGGAGTTCTCAGAGAACTCTTGATGGTCTCCATCACTCATTTTTTTCAGCGATGGTCTGCTCTAGCAGATGTACAGCTGTGCTGTCCCCTTTCCCTTTCTTTCTGATCGATTTCACTTGATGTTCGGTGGCGTGGAGATTTTCTCGCCTCCATCCCCTGACTTAAGCTTTTCCTGGAGTTACTTGCTCTGCTCTTTTGCCTTCATTTTGTATGTGAGGCCACCATAGTGACACACCATAACATCATTGACATTACAGAACCCTTTTATCATAGAAAACAAATTAAATCCCCAGGAATCAATGTTGTGTAATAATAAGTTACAAAGGGAGTGAAGAATTTGTAAAGGCACTCTGCCAATCCATCTATTATATAGTGCCTTTCATATTTATCTCTTGTGGTTGCACAAGGAATGACAATCAAGCCAGGTGAAATGTTGAGGCTCCATCCCTGTTAACTTCAGAATCTCATGGCTGGCAAAACAAACAAAAACAGCACACAATGGAGTGATTTAAAAATAAAAATCAAAAGTTAGTGTTTCGGGACTCTCGGCTGTGACTTGCCTTCTTGGTTGTGCTGCTCTATAGGGAGCTCCGTCAGGAGGACTGCTCGGTCAGCAAAAGACGCTTGGAGTTTATGGGCCGTCGACCAGAAGGGGTGGAGTCAGTTACCCTCATGGGACGTCACCTCAGCAGTATGGATGGAAAGGGAGAGGATGTGATTACAGCCAGCGCCCCCTGTCATCTTAGAGGGGTAATTACATACATCAAATGAGCCTTGATGGTAATCCACTGAGGTGCATGCATGACACTTCTTATCTATTTATCTGTTATATTGTGCCTTTCATATCTATCTATCTATCTATCTATCTATCTATCTATCTATCTATCTATCATATAGTGCCTTTCTATCTATCTATCTATCTATCTATCTATCTATCTATCATATAGTGCCTTTCTATCTATCTATCTATCTATCTATCTATCTATCTATCTATCTATCTATCTATATAGTGCCTTTCTATCTATCTATCTATCTATCTATCTATCTATCTATCTATCTATCTATCTATCTATCTATCATATAGTGCCTTTCTATCTATCTATCTATCTATCTATCTATCTATCTATCTATCTATCTATCTATCTATCTATCTATCTATCTGTCTATCTATCATATAGTGCCTTTCATACTTTTCTATCTATCTACATTTCTAATCCTGCCAACTACGCTATCTATCTATCTATCATGGAGCCACTGTTCTTCTCAGTCTAAAATGCTCCAGTTATGCCACATTATTTCAACATTAAAAGTTAACTACTACAGATGTGCTGATGACATTTATATGATTTTATTAAACCAAGTAATAAAAAAAATCCAACAAGCTCAAAGATCCAAACAAAACAAAATGACTCCAGAAATGAAGATTTGAAAACATCAAATGTGAATGCCAAAGTCTAAGCAAACAAGGAATTGCAATCCAAAACCAACCAAATCAAATTCACACAAACAAAAGAGAAGAAAGGGAACAAAAGCAGAAGGTCAGAGGTCAGTCGTCAGAAGACCAACAAAAACGCACAAGAACTGGAAACACAAAATGGGAGCCAGACAACGGCAGCAGGGTGTTGCGCTCTCTCGAAGCCTGCAGGTCTCACATTTTAAATGAGAGAAGACCAGAAGATGGACGTGACATAAGGTTTGTGTCGGTTTTATTATTGGGAAGTCAAAATTATCTTTAAGCCCAAACCAAAGCTAAACCCCGAAATTAAAGTTAGAGAGAATGAAGCAAAAGTCAAAAATCAGGACTCAAAGGGCCGTCTTGTCAGAACCAAAACACAATCAAATATTCCGAGATCAATAAACAAGAGCAAAGATTTGTTAAGGAGGAAATATTGAAACAGCAATTCATGGGATGATCTGTCAAACTCAGCATGGAGACTCGACCTCTGAAGCCTTAACCTATTGAGGTCAGGGTCACGACCTCTGTGAACACACCCCCAAGCAACCAGAAGATGCATCATAACAATGGCAAAATGGTGGCGCCGGACAAAAAGACAAAATGACGTGCAGAAAAACATACGTAGATTTGTAAACTCTGCACGTCAAAACCCAACAATCGAGGTACAATTTGTCAGAACCTCGGATAGAATTTTCAGAAATATTGAAGATTCAGAGATCACAACAGGTGTAGCTGACACAATGAGGAGGCTTAGATACAGAGGGGCTTGTCAGGTCAATCCTAAAGAGTTTAATTGAAAATCAGTGAGGGCAAAATTACTAACAATACAATTAACATAAGCAGAGAAGAGACAAAGGAGCGGGAACAATGAGAAGATTACTAAAACAGTGTCTAAAAAAAGAGTTTTGGTGTAGCACCTACTAAAGATGGAGGGAATCTGAGCGCCAGACTCATTTC